>NW_027310434.1:20000-22500 GCF_047496795.1 Chiloscyllium punctatum
CTCTCTCACTCACTCTCCCCTCACACACACACACACTCACTCACTCACTCACTCTCCCTCACACTCACTCTCACTCACTCACTCTCACACACACACTCACTCTCTCACTCACTCACTCTCCCTCACACACACACACTCACCACACACACACACACTCACTCACTCTCTCACACACACTCACCACGCACACATGCGCGCACACTCTCACACACTCTCACTCTCACTCACACACTCTCTCACTCACTCTCCCTCACACACACACACTCACTCTCTCCCTCACACTCACTCTCTCACACACACACACACACACACACGCACACACGCACACACACACACACACACACTCTCTCACTCTCTCCCTCACACACACACTCACTCACTCACTCACGCACGCACACGCGCGCACGCATACACACACACACACACGCATACACTCACACACACGCGCACATACACACACACTCGCACGCACACACACACACACACTCACCCACTCTCACTCACTCTCTCACTCTCACTCTCACACACGCACACACACACACACACACACGCGCGCACGACATACTCACACACACGCGCGCACACATACTCACACACACGCGCGCACAACATACTCACACACACGCGCGCACACATACTCACACACACGCGCGCACACATACTCACACACACGCGCGCACACATACTCACACACACGCGCGCACACATACTCACACACACGCGCGCACACACACACGCACACCACACACGCTCACACACACACACGCTCACACACACACACACTCTCACTCACTCACTCTCACAACGCACACACTCACTCACTCACTCACTCTCACACACGCACACAACGCACGCACACTCTCACTCACTCTCACACTCTCTCACTCTCTCACTTCACTCACTCACGCACGCACGCACGCACGCGCACTCACACACACACACACACACACCCACTCTCACTCACTCACTCTCTCTCACACACTCACTCATTCACTCACACGCGCGCACCACACGCGCACAAACACACACACGCACACGCTCACACACACACGCTTGCACACGCGCACACATGCACACGCGCACACACACTCACTCACACACACTCACTCACTCTCACTCTCACACACACAACGCACGCGCGCGCACACTCACGCGCCACACTCACGCGCACACTCACGCGCACACTCACGCGCACACTCACGCGCACACTCACGCGCACACTCGCGCGCACACACTCGCGCGACACACTCACGCGCACACTCACGCGCGCACACTCACGCGCACACACTCACCCACTCTCACTCACTCTCACTCACTCTCACACACGCGCGCACAACACACGCACACACACGCACACACACTCACTCACTCTCACACACACGCACACACGCACGCACACTCTCACTCACTCACTCTCACACACGCGCGCACACACGCACACACACACTCACTCACTCTCACACACGCACACAACGCACACACTCTCACACTCGCGCACTCACACGCGCACGCACGCACGCACGCACTCTCACCCACTCTCACTCACTCACACTCACTCATTCACTCACTCATCACGCGCGCACACACACGCACGCACACTCTCACTCACACTCTCACACTCTCACTCACACTCTCACACACGCGCGCGCACACTCACACACACACTCTCACACTCACTCACTCACGCACACACGCACGTGCACGCGCACACACGCGCACACACATGCACACACATGCACACACACGCACACACACGCACACACACGCACTCACACGCACTCACACACACTCACCACCACTCTCTCTCACACACACACTCATTCACTCACTCACACGCGCACGCACACACGCAACGCACACTCACATGCTCACACACTCACACGCACACACACTCACCCACTCTCACTCACTGTCTCACTCTCACTCTCTCACACACGCGCACATACACACGCACGCACGCACATTCGCGCACGCACACTTCACACGCACACACACACACACACTCACCTACTCTCACTCTCACTCTCACTCTCGCACACACGCGCACACATACTCATACACTCACACGCACACGCTCACACACACACGCTTGCACACGCGCACACATGCACACGCGCACACTCACACTCACTCTCACACACTCACTCACTCTCACACACACACACTCTCACGCACGCTCTCACGCACGCTCACACGCACGCTCACACGCACGCTCACACGCACACGCTCACCGCACACGCTCACGCACACGCTCACGCACACGCTCACGCACACTCACACGCACACTCACACGCACACTCACACGCACACTCACACGCACACTCACACGCACACGTCACACGCACACTCACACGCACACTCACACGCACACCCACACGCACACCCACACGCACACCCACACGCACACCCACACGCACACCCACACGCACCACACCCACACGCACACCCACACCCACACCCACACGCACACCACACGCACACCCCACACGCACACCCACAC
>NW_027310434.1:27588-32588 GCF_047496795.1 Chiloscyllium punctatum
TTTGGGGTCCATTGGGGACGGTGTAGGAGTGGGAGGGAACGGGGAAGGGGTTTGGGGCCATTGGGGACGGTGTAGAGTGGGAGTGAACGGGGAAGGGGTTTGGGGTCCATTGGGGACGGTGTAGAGCGGGAGGGAACGGGGAAGGGGTTTGGGGTCCATTGGGGACGGTGTAGAGTGGGAGTGATCGGGGAAGGGGTTTGGGGTCCATTGGGGACGGTGTAGAGTGGGAGTGATCGGGGGAAGGGGTTTGGGGGTCCATTGGGGACGGTGTAGAGTGGGAGGGAACGGGGAAGGGGTTTGGGGTCCATTGGGGACGGTGTGGAGTGGGAGTGATCGGGGAAGGGGTTTGGGGTCCATTGGGGACGGTGTGGAGTCCTGTCTGTGTCACTCCCAGTTGTGTGCTGTCCTGTTTTGGCAGGTGAATGAAGGCGACAGTGAAGAGGCAGATTTCCAAATTTTCTGTGTTTCTTGTGGCCATCCAATTAACCCCAAGACGGCCCTTGAAGCACATGGAGCGCTGCTATGCAAAGGTACAGCACCCTGTGTCTCAGCGGAGGGGCATCACTGTCAATTCTCTGTCTCATCCCATTCTCGACATCACACAGGAACACGAGGCCATTCAGCCCCTCCTCCTCCTCCAGCCTGTTACACGGGGACAGGAGGCCATTCAGCCCCTCCTCCTCCTCCAGCCTGTTACACAGGAACAGGAGGCCATTCAGCCCCTCCTCCTCCTCCAGCCTGTTACACAGGAACAGGAGGCCATTCAGCCCCCCCTCCTCCTCCAGCCTGTTACACGGGAACAGGAGGCCATTCAGCCCCTCCTCCTCCTCCAGCCTGTTCCCCAGGTGGATGGTGGGAGATGTGACTGGAGAGACAGCGATCTGAATTTGAACCGGGAGTGTGGGGGGGGTGGGGTTTGTGCTCATTCGGATGTGGGTACAAACGACATGGGGCGAACCTCTCCCCGCCCCTGCCAAACCCCCCCACCATGTCCGAGTCTCCCTGGCCTTGAGGGGGGGGGGGGGGGGGGTGTGAGGTCCCAGTCCTGTGCAGGTTTCTGGGTCCCACGTGGATCTCCGGAACACGCGACGCTTCAGCTGACCGCTGCTGGTGTTGGGGGATGGCGGGGTGGGGTTAGAGGATGGGTATCCCGCAGCGAGTAACCACCCCGTCCTCACTCTCTTTCCCCCCCCCACACACCCCTAAAGGCCTGTCCCACCATCGACAAGGGCCCAAGTCAGGGAGGGTGAGGGTCCACACTCCCTTCCCCACTCGCCCTGGACGGGGGGGCAGCTCCGAGAACACTCGAGGAGTCACGAGAGAAGGGGCTCCCCGTCGTGTCCAAGGTTTGGGGAGGGGTGGGGGAGTGGGCGGTGTGTGTCAGGGTGGGAGGAGGGGGCTCAGTTAACGCGAGCCCCTTCACCGCCACGGCTCCGTGATCGCACTCGTCACTTTCGCCATCTCTCTCTCTCACTCTCACCCCGTCTCTCTCTCTCTCTCTCCCCCGTCTCTCTCTCTCTCTCTCTCTCTCTCTCTGTCTCTCTCTGTCTCTCTCTCTCTCTCTCTCACTCTCACACCCCTCCTCTCTCCCCCCGTCTCTCTCTCTCTCTCTCTCCGTCTCTCTCCCCCCGTCTCTCTCTCCCCCCGTCTCTCTCTCCCCCCGTCTCTCTCTCCCCCCGTCTCTCTCTCCCCCCGTCTCTCTCTCCCCCCGTCTCTCTCTCCCCCCGTCTCTCTCTCCCTCCCCCGTCTCTCTCTCCCCCCGTCTCTCTCTCCCCCCCGTCTCTCTCTCCCCCCGTCTCTCTCTCCCCCCGTCTCTCTCTCCCCCCGTCTCTCTCTCCCCCCGTCTCTCTCTCCCCCCCGTCTCTCTCTCCCCCCGTCTCTCTCTCCCCCCGTCTCTCTCTCCCCCCGTCTCTCTCTCCCCCCCGTCTCTCTCTCCCCCCGTCTCTCTCTCCCCCCGTCTCTCTCTCCCCCCCGTCTCTCTCTCCCCCCGTCTCTCTCTCCCCCCGTCTCTCTCTCCCCCCGTCTCTCTCTCCCCCCGTCTCTCTCTCCCCCGTCTCTCTCTCCCCCCGTCTCTCTCTCCCCCCGTCTCTCTCTCCCCCCGTCTCTCTCTCCCCCCGTCTCTCTCTCCCCCGTCTCTCTCTCCCCCCCGTCTCTCTCTCCCCCCGTCTCTCTCTCCCCCCGTCTCTCTCTCCCCCCGTCTCTCTCTCCCCCCGTCTCTCTCTCCCCCCGTCTCTCTCTCCCCCCCGTCTCTCTCTCCCCCCGTCTCTCTCTCCCCCGTCTCTCTCTCCCCCCGTCTCTCTCTCCCCCCGTCTCTCTCTCCCCCCGTCTCTCTCTCCCCCCGTCTCTCTCTCCCCCCGTCTCTCTCTCCCCCCGTCTCTCTCTCCCCCTCCCCCGTCTCTCTCTCCCCCCGTCTCTCTCTTCCCCCCGTCTCTCTCTCCCCGTCTCTCTCTCCCCCCGTCTCTCTCTCCCCCCGTCTCTCTCTCCCCCCGTCTCTCTCTCCCCCCGTCTCTCTCTCCCCCCGTCTCTCTCTCCCCCCGTCTCTCTCTCCCCCCGTCTCTCTCTCCCCCCGTCTCTCTCTCCCCCCGTCTCTCTCTCCCCCCCGTCTCTCTCTCTCCCCCCGTCTCTCTCTCCCCCCCGTCTCTCTCTCCCCCCGTCTCTCTCTCCCCCCGTCTCTCTCTCCCCCCGTCTCTCTCTCCCCCCGTCTCTCTCTCCCCCCGTCTCTCTCTCCCCCCGTCTCTCTCTCCCCCCCGTCTCTCTCTCCCACCCGTCTCTCTCTCCCCCCGTCTCTCTCTCCCCCCGTCTCTCTCTCCCCCCGTCTCTCTCTCCCCCCGTCTCTCTCTCCCCCCGTCTCTCTCTCCCCCCGTCTCTCTCTCCCCCCGTCTCTCTCTCCCCCCGTCTCTCTCTCCCCCCGTCTCTCTCTCCCCCCGTCTCTCTCTCCCCCCGTCTCTCTCTCCCCCCGTCTCTCTCTCCCCCCGTCTCTCTCTCCCCCGTCTCTCTCTCCCCCCCGTCTCTCTCTCCCCCCGTCTCTCTCTCCCCCCGTCTCTCTCTCCCCCCGTCTCTCTCTCTCCCCCCGTCTCTCTCTCCCCCCGTCTCTCTCTCCCCCCGTCTCTCTCTCCCCCCGTCTCTCTCTCCCCCGTCTCTCTCTCCCCCCGTCTCTCTCTCCCCCAGTCTCTCTCTCCCCCCCGTCTCTCTCTCCCCCGTCTCTCTCTCCCCCCGTCTCTCTCTCCCCCCGTCTCTCTCTCCCCCCGTCTCTCTCTCCCCCCGTCTCTCTCTCCCCCCGTCTCTCTCTCCCCCCGTCTCTCTCTCCCCCCGTCTCATCTCTCCCCCCGTCTCTCTCTCCCCCCGTCTCTCTCTCCCCCCGTCTCTCTCTCCCCCCGTCTCTCTCTCCCCCCGTCTCTCTCTCCCCCCGTCTCTCTCTCCCCCCGTCTCTCTCTCCCCCCCGTCTCTCTCTCCCCCCGTCTCTCTCTCCCCCCGTCTCTCTCTCCCCCCGTCTCTCTCTCCCCCCGTCTCTCTCTCCCCCCGTCTCTCTCTCCCCCGTCTCTCTCTCCCCCCGTCTCTCTCTCCCCCCGTCTCTCTCTCCCCCCGTCTCTCTCTCCCCCCCGTCTCTCTCTCCCCCCGTCTCTCTCTCCCCCCGTCTCTCTCTCCCCCCGTCTCTCTCTCCCCCCGTCTCTCTCTCCCCCCGTCTCTCTCTCCCCCCGTCTCTCTCTCCCCCCGTCTCTCTCTCCCCCCGTCTCTCTCTCCCCCCGTCTCTCTCTCCCCCGTCACTCTCTCCCCCCGTCTCTCTCTCCCCCCGGTCTCTCTCTCCCCCCGTCTCTCTCTCCCCCCGTCTCTCTCTCCCCCCTGTCTCTCTCTCCCCCCGTCTCTCTCTCCCCCCGTCTCTCTCTCCCCCCGTCTCTCTCTCCCCCCGTCTCTCTCTCCCCCCGTCTCTCTCTCTCCCCCCGTCTCTCTCTCCCCCCGTCTCTCTCTCCCCCCGTCTCTCTCTCCCCCCGTCTCTCTCTCCCCCCGTCTCTCTCTCCCCCCGTCTCTCTCTCCCCCCGTCTCTCTCTCCCCCCGTCTCTCTCTCCCCCCGTCTCTCTCTCCCCCGTCTCTCTCTCCCCCCCGTCTCTCTCTCCCCCCGTCTCTCTCTCCCCCCGTCTCTCTCTCCCCCGTCTCTCTCTCCCCCGTCTCTCTCTCCCCCCGTCTCTCTCTCCCCCCGTCTCTCTCTCCTCCCCCCCCGTCTCTCTCTCCCCCCGTCTCTCTCTCCCCCCGTCTCTCTCTCCCCCCGTCTCTCTCATCCCCCCGTCTCTCTCTCCCCCCGTCTCTCTCTCCCCCCGTCTCTCTCTCCCCCCGTCTCTCTCTCCCCCGTCTCTCTCTCCCCCCCGTTCTCTCTCTCCCCTCCCCCCCCGTCTCTCTCTCCCCCCCGTCTCTCTCTCCCCCGTCTCTCTCTCCCCCCGTCTCTCTCTCCCCCGTCTCTCTCTCCCCCCGTCTCTCTCTCCCCCGTCTCTCTCTCCCTCTCCCCGTCTCTCTCTCCCCCCCCGTCTCTCTCTCCCCCCCGTCTCTCTCTCCCCCGTCTCTCTCTCCCCCCGTCTCTCTCTCCCCCCCGTCTCTCTCTCCCCCCCGTCTCTCTCTCCCCCCGTCTCTCTCTCCCCCGTCTCTCTCTCCCCCCCGTCTCTCTCTCCCCCCGTCTCTCTCTCCCCCGTCTCTCTCTCCCCCCGTCTCTCTCTCCCCCCGTCTCTCTCTCCCCCCGTCTCTCTCTCCCCCCGTCTCTCTCTCCCCCCCGTCTCTCTCTCCCCCCGTCTCTCTCTCCCCCCGTCTCTCTCTCCCCCCGTCTCTCTCTCCCCCCGTCTCTCTCTCCCCCGTCTCTCTTCCCCCCGTCTCTCTCTCCCCCCGTCTCTCTCTCCCCCCGTCTCTCTCTCCCCCCGTCTCTCTCTCCCCCCGTCTCTCTCTCCCCCGTCTCTCTCTCTCCCCCGTCTCTCTCTCCCCCCGTCTCTCTCTCCCCCCGTCTCTCTCTCCCCCCGTCT
>NW_027310434.1:37588-82180 GCF_047496795.1 Chiloscyllium punctatum
TTTACTCTGTATCTAACCCCCTGTCCCTGGGAGTGGGGGGGACAGTGTAGCGGGATCTTTACTCTGAATCTAACCCCCTGTCCCTGGGAGTGGGGGAGGGTGTAGAGGGATCTTTACTCTGTATCTAACCCCCTGTCCCTGGGAGTGAGGGGACGGTGTAGAGGGAGCTTTACTCTGTATCTAACCCCCTGTCCCTGGGAGTGGGGGGGACAGTGTAGCGGGATCTTTACTCTGTATCTAACCCCCTGTCCCTGGGAGTGGGGGAGGGTGTAGAGGGATCTTTACTCTGTATCTAACCCCCTGTCCCTGGGAGTGGGGGGGACAGTGTAGAGGGAGCTTTCCCCTGTATCTAACCCCCCTGTCCCTGGGAGTGGGGGACATTGTAGAGGAAGCTTTACTCTGCATCTAACCCCCTGTCCCTGGGAGTGGGGGGACGGTGTAGAGGGATCTTTACCCTGTATCTAACCCCCTGTCCCTGGAGTGGGGGGACGGTGTAGAGGGATCTTTCCCCTGTATCTAACCCCCTGTCCCTGGGAGTGGGGGACAGTGTAGAGGGATCTTTCCCCTGTATCAAACCCCCTGTCCCTGGGAGTGGGGGACAGTGTAGAGGGAGCTTTACTCTGTATCTAACCCCCTGTCCCTGGGAGTGGGGGACGGTGTAGAGGGATCTTTCCCCTGTATCTAACCCCCTGTCCCTGGGAGTGGGGGACAGTGTAGGGGGATCTTTCCCCTGTGTCTAACCCCCTGTCCCTGGGAGTGGGGGGAGGGTGTAGAGGGATCTTTCCCCTGTGTCCAACCCCCTGTCCCTGGGAGTGGGGGACGGTGTAGAGGGGTCTTTCCCCTGTGTCTAACCCCCTGTCCCTGAGAGTGGGGGACGGTGTAGAGGGATCTTTCCCCTGTATCTAACCCCCTGTCCCTGGGAGTGGGGGACAGTGTAGGGGGATCTTTCCCCTGTGTCTAACCCCCTGTCCCTGGGAGTGGGGGACAGTGTAGAGGGATCTTTCCCCTGTGTCTAACCCCACTGTCCCTGGGAGTGGGGGGACGGTGTAGAGGGATCTTTCCCCTGTATCTAACCCCCCCCCGGTTGCTGCTCGGCAGGTATCAGCTGAGGAAGTATGTGGCTGTCCGATCGTGAAGGATGTCTTCGAGCTGACCGGTGACTTCTGTCGCATCGCAAAACGCAAGTGCAGTAAACATTACTGTTGGGAGAAACTGCGGAGGGCCGAGGTGGACCTGGAGAGGGTTCGGGTGGTAAGTAACCCCCCCCCCACCCCCTCCCCATCTCCCCCCCCCCCCCCCCCCCCCCAACCCCAGAGCCCTGTGTTACTGACTGTATCCCTACTGATGTTAATCCAGCTCCCTCACACTGTCACTCAGTAACCCCTCTCCCCCCCCAGGGCCCTGTGTTACTGACTGTATCCCTACTGATGTTAATCCCCCTCCCTCACACTGTCACTCAGTAACCCCTCTCCCCCCCCAGGGCCCTGTGTTACTGACTGTATCCCTACTGATGTTAATCCCCCTCCCCCACACTGTCCCTCACTAACCCCTCTCCCCCCCAGAGCCCTGTGTTACTGACTGTATCCCTACTGATGTTAATCCAGCTCCCCCACACTGTCACTCAGTAACCCCTCTTCCCCCCCCCCCCCCCCCCAGGGCCCTGTGTTACTGACTGTATCCCTACTGATGTTAATCCAGCTCCCTCACACTGTCACTCAGTAACCCCTCTCCCCCCCAGGGCCCTGTATTACTGACTGTATCCCTACTGATGTTAATCCCCCTCCCCCACACTGTCACTCAGTAACCCCTCTCCCCCCCAGTGCCCTGTGTTACTGACTGTATCCCTACTGATGTTAATCCCCCTCCCTCACACTGTCCCTCAGTAACCCCTCTCCCCCCCCCCCCCAGTGCCCTGTGTTACTGACTGTATCCCTACTGATGTTAATCCAGCTCCCTCACACTGTCAGTCAGTAACCCCTCTCCCCCCCCCCAGGGCCCTGTGTTACTGACTGTATCCCTACTGATGTTAATCCAGCTCCCTCACACTGTCCCTCAGTAACCCCTCTCCCCCCCCAGGGCCCTGTGTTACTGACTGTATCCCTACTGATGTTAATCCAGCTCCCTCACACTGTCCCTCAGTAACCCCTCTCCCCCCCAGGGCCCTGTGTTACTGACTGTATCCCTACTGATCTTAATCCCCCTCCCCCACACTGTCCCTCAGTAACCCCTCTCCCCCCCAGGGCCCTGTGTTACTGACTGTATCCCTACTGATGTTAATCCCCCTCCCCCACACTGTCCCTCAGTAACCCCTCTCCCCCCCCAGGGCCCTGTGTTACTGACTGTATCCCTACTGATGTTAATCCCCCTCCCTCACACTGTCACTCAGTAACCCCTCTCCCCCCCCCCAGGGCCCTGTGTTACTGACTGTATCCCTACTGATGTTAATCCAGCTCCCTCACACTGTCACTCAGTAACCCCTCTCCCCCCCCCCCCCCCCCCCCCAGGGCCCTGTGTAACTGACTGTATCCCTACTGATGTTAATCCAGCTCCCTCACACTGTCCCTCAGTAACCCCTCTCCCTCCCCCAGGGCCCTGTGTTACTGACTGTATCCCTACTGATGTTAATCCCCCTCCCCCACACTGTCCCTCAGTAACCCCTCTCCCCCGCCCAGGGCCCTGTGTTACTGACTGTATCCCTACTGATGTTAATCCAGCTCCCTCACACTGTCCCTCAGTAACCCCTCTCCCCCCGCAGGGCCCTGTGTTACTGACTGTATCCCTACTGATGTTAATCCAGCTCCCTCACACTGTCCCTCAGTAACCCCTCTCCCCCCCCAGGGTCCTGTGTTACTGACTGTATCCCTACTGATGTTAATCCAGCTCCCCCACACTGTCCCTCAGTAACCCCTCTCCCCCCCCAGGGCCCTGTGTTACTGACTGTATCCCTACTGATGTTAATCCAGCTCCCCCACACTGTCCCTCAGTAACCCCTCTCCCCCCCGCAGGGCCCTGTGTTACTGACTGTATCCCTACTGATGTTAATCCAGCTCCCTCACACTGTCCCTCAGTAACCCCTCTCCCTCCCCCAGGGCCCTGTGTTACTGACTGTATCCCTACTGATGTTAATCCAGCTCCCCCACACTGTCACTCAGTAACCCCTCTCTCCCCCCCCAGGGCCCTGTGTTACTGACTGTATCCCTACTGATGTTAATCCCCCTCCCCCACACTGTCACTCAGTAACCCCTCTCCCCCCCCCAGTGCGCTGTGTTACTGACTGTATCCCTACTGATGTTAATCCCCCTCCCCCACACTGTCACTCAGTAACCCCTCTCCCCCCCCCCCCCCCCCGAGCCCTGTGTTACTGACTGTATCCCTACTGATGTTAATCCCCCTCCCCCATACTGTCACTCAGTAACCCCTCTCCCCCCCCCCAGGGCCCTGTGTTACTGACTGTATCCCTACTGATGTTAATCCCCCTCCCTCACACTGTCACTCAGTAACCCCTCTCCCCCCCAGGGCCCTGTGTTACTGACTGTATCCCTACTGATGTTAATCCAGCTCCCTCACACTGTCACTCAGTAACCCCCCTCCCCCCCAGGGCCCTGTGTTACTGACTGTATCCCTACTGATGTTAATCCAGCTCCCTCACACTGTCACTCAGTAACCCCCCTCCCCCCCAGGGCCCTGTGTTACTGACTGTATCCCTACTGACGTTAATCCCCCTCCCCCACACTGTCCCTCAGTAACCCCTCTCCCCCCCCCCCCCAGGGCCCTGTGTTACTGACTGTATCCCTACTGATGTTAATCCCCCTCCCTCACACTGTCACTCAGTAACCCCTCTCCCCCCCCCCCCCCCCGAGCCCTGTGTTACTGACTGTATCCCTACTGATGTTAATCCCCCTCCCCCACACTGTCCCTCAGTAACCCCTCTCCCCCCCCGCCCAGGGCCCTGTGTTACTGACTGTATCCCTACTGATGTTAATCCCCCTCCCTCACACTGTCACTCAGTAACCCCTCTCCCCCCCGCCCCCAGGGCCCTGTGTTACTGACTGTATCCCTACTGATGTTAATCCCCCTCCCCCACACTGTCCCTCAGTAACCCCTCTCCCCCCAGAGCCCTGTGTTACTGACTGTATCCCTACTGATGTTAATCCAGCTCCCTCACACTGTCACTCAGTAACCCCTCTCCCCCCCCCCCCAGGGCCCTGTGTTACTGACTGTATCCCTACTGATGTTAATCCAGCTCCCTCACACTGTCCCTCAGTAACCCCTCTCCCCCCCAGTTCCCTGTGTTACTGACTGTATCCCTACTGATGTTAATCCCCCTCCCCCACACTGTCACTCAGTAACCCCTCTCCCCCCCCCCCCCCCGAGCCCTGTGTTACTGACTGTATCCCTACTGATGTTAATCCCCCTCCCCCACACTGTCACTCAGTAACCCCTCTCCCCCCCCAGAGCCCTGTGTTACTGACTGTATCCCTACTGATGTTAATCCAGCTCCCTCACACTGTCACTCAGTAACCCCCCTCCCCCCCCAGGGCCCTGTGTTACTGACTGTATCCCTACTGATGTTAATCCCCCTCCCCCACACTGTCCCTCAGTAACCCCTCTCCCCCCCCCCCCCCCCCAGGGCCCTGTGTTACTGACTGTATCCCTACTGATGTTAATCCCCCTCCCTCACACTGTCACTCAGTAACCCCTCTCCCCCCCCCCCCCCCCCCCGAGCCCTGTGTTACTGACTGTATCCCTACTGATGTTAATCCCCCTCCCCCACACTGTCCCTCAGTAACCCCTCTCCCCCCCGCCCAGGGCCCTGTGTTACTGACTGTATCCCTACTGATGTTAATCCAGCTCCCCCACACTGTCCCTCAGTAACCCCTCTCCCCCCCGCCCAGGGCCCTGTGTTACTGACTGTATCCCTACTGATGTTAATCCCCCTCCCTCACACTGTCACTCAGTAACCCCTCTCCCCCCCCCCCCCCAGGGCCCTGTGTTACTGACTGTATCCCTACTGATGTTAATCCCCCTCCCTCACACTGTCCCTCAGTAACCCCTCTCCCCCCCAGGGCCCTGTGTTACTGACTGTATCCCTACTGATGTTAATCCCCCTCCCTCACACTGTCACTCAGTAACCCCTCTCCCCCCCCCCCCCCCAGGGCCCTGTGTTACTGACTGTATCCCTACTGATGTTAATCCCCCTCCCTCACACTGTCCCTCAGTAACCCCTCTCCCCCCCCCCCTAGTGCCCTGTGTTACTGACTGTATCCCTACTGATGTTAATCCAGCTCCCTCACACTGTCCCTCAGTAACCCCTCTCCCCCCCCCCCCCAGGGCCCTGTGTTACTGACTGTATCCCTACTGATGTTAATCCCCCTCCCCCAGACTGTCCCTCAGTAACCCCTCTCCCCCCCCCCCAGGGCCCTGTGTTACTGACTGTATCCCTACTGATGTTAATCCCCCTCCCTCACACTGTCCCTCAGTAACCCCTCTCCCCCCCCCCCAGTGCCCTGTGTTACTGACTGTATCCCTACTGATGTTAATCCAGCTCCCTCACACTGTCCCTCAGTAACCCCTCTCCCCCCCCCCCCAGGGCCCTGTGTTACTGACTGTATCCCTACTGATGTTAATCCAGCTCCCTCACACTGTCACTCAGTAACCCCTCTCCCCCCCAGTGCCCTGTGTTACTGACTGTATCCCTACTGATGTTAATCCAGCTCCCTCACACTGTCACTCAGTAACCCCTCTCCCCCCCCCCCCAGGGCCCTGTGTTACTGACTGTATCCCTACTGATGTTAATCCCCCTCCCCCACACTGTCACTCAGTAACCCCTCTCCCCCCCAGGGCCCTGTGTTACTGACTGTATCCCTACTGATGTTAATCCAGCTCCCTCACACTGTCACTCAGTAACCCCTCTCCCCCCCAGTGCCCTGTGTTACTGACTGTATCCCTACTGATGTTAATCCAGCTCCCTCACACTGTCACTCAGTAACCCCTCTCCCCCCCCCCCCAGGGCCCTGTGTTACTGACTGTATCCCTACTGATGTTAATCCCCCTCCCTCACACTGTCACTCAGTAACCCCTCTTCCCCCCCCCCAGGGCCTGTGTTACTGACTGTATCCCTACTGATGTTAATCCAGCTCCCCCACACTGTCCCTCAGTAACCCCTCTCCCCCCCAGGGCCCTGTGTTACTGACTGTATCCCTACTGATGTTAATCCAGCTCCCCCACACTGTCACTCAGTAACCCCTCTCCCCCCCCCCCCCCCCCTGAGCCCTGTGTTACTGACTGTATCCCTACTGATGTTAATCCAGCTCCCTCACACTGTCCCTCAGTAACCCCTCTCCCCCCCCCAGGGCCCTGTGTTACTGACTGTATCCCTACTGATGTTAATCCAGCTCCCTCACACTGTCACTCAGTAACCCCTCTCCCCCCCCAGGGCCCTGTGTTACTGACTGTATCCCTACTGATGTTAATCCAGCTCCCTCACACTGTCCCTCAGTAACCCCTCTCCCCCCCCCAGGGCCCTGTGTTACTGACTGTATCCCTACTGATGTTAATCCAGCTCCCTCACACTGTCCCTCAGTAACCCCTCTCCCCCCCCCAGTGCCCTGATGGGGGTGGTTTTCTGATGTTGAACCCTTTGCCTCCCTGCAGTGGTACAAGTTGGATGAGTTGTTTGAGCAGGAGAGGAACGTCAGGATGGCCATGGCCAACCGGGCTGGGCTCTTGGCTCTGATGCTGCACCAAACCATTCAGCACGACCCCCTGACCACTGACCTACGGTCGAACAAGGAGCGCTGACTCTGTCCCTCCATCGCCACCCACGGTGAGTCCCTCCCCTCCCGGGCTGATCGCTGTCCCTCCTGTCACTCAGGGGCTGGGCTCCCCCTCCGCGGTCGCACAGCTCTCTGTCCATCCCACATCACTCTCCTCACCTTCTCTCCCTCACTTCGGAGCTGGCCTCAGACCCCACACACACTCACTCACACATATATATATATATATACACACACACTCACTCACTCACACTCACTCACTCACACTCACTCACTCACACTCACACTCTCACACTCACACTCTCACACTCACACTCACACTCACTCACACTCACACTCACACTCACACACTCACTCAAACTCACTCTCACACTCACTCACTCTCTCACTCACTCACACACTCACTCACACACACACACTCACTCACTCACTCACTTACTCAAACTCACACTCTCACACTCACTCACTCACACACTCACTCACACACACACACTCACTCACTCACTCACTCACTCTCACTCACACACACTCACTCTTACACACTCACTCACTCACACTCTCTCTCACTCACTCACTCACACTCTCTCTCACTCACTCACACACACACTCACAGTCACTCTCACACTCTCACACACACACACTCACTCACTCACTCACTCACACACACTCACAGTCACTCTCTCACTCTCACTCTTACACACACACATACTCACTCACTCTCACTCTTACTCTCACTCACTCACTCACTCTCTCTCACACACACACACACACACATACTCACTCTCACTCACACACACTCACTCACTCACACACATACTCACTCTCACTCACACATACTCACTCTCTTACACACTCACTCACTCACACACACACACACACACACACACACACACACACAGTTCTCTGAGGGGCTGCAGGAGAATCCCACTGTCTCCCCTCCGTCCATCCTGTCTGTTTCCATCTTGAACCCTGAGAATTCACGTTTTGAAACCGCTGTCCCTCCCCACCCCAACCCGGTCCACCTTGTTCTGGATTTACCCCAGCGCCAGGAAACGTGCTGTCAGCCCCGACTCGGTCGACCACTCTCCCGTCATCACTCTCACTCTCATTCATGATCTCTTTCGCTTGCTCTCTCTCTCCCACTCTCTCTCACGCTTTTTCTCTCTCTCGCTCCCTCACGGTCTCCTTCCCTGTCTCCCCCCCCTCCTTCCCTGTCTCCCCCCCCCTCCTTCCCTGTCTCCCCCCCCCCTCCTTCCCTGTCTCCCCCCCCCTCCTTCCCTGTCTCCCCCCCCCTCCTTCCCTGTCTCCCCCCCCCTCCTTCCCTGACTCCCCCCCCCCCTCCTTCCCTGTCTCCCCCCCCCTCCTTCCCTGTCTCCCCCCCTTCCCTGTCTCCTCCCCCCCCTTCCCTGTCTCCTCCCCCCTCCTTCCCTGTCTCCCCCCCCCTCCTTCCCTGTCTCCCCCCCCCTCCTTCCCTGTCTCCCCCCCCCCTCCTTCCCTGTCTCCCCCCCCCTCCTTCCCTGTCTCCCCCCCCCCCTTCCCTGTCTCCCCCCCCTCCTTCCCTGACTCCCCCCCCCCCCCTCCTTCCCTGTCTCCCCCCCCCCTCCTTCCCTGTTTCCCCCCCTTCCCTGTCTCCTCCCCCCCCTTCCCTGTCTCCTCCCCCCCTCCTTCCCTGTCTCCCGCCCCCTCCTTCCCTGTCTCCCGCCCCCCTCCTTCCCTGTCTCCCGCCCCCCTCCTTCCCTGTCTCCCGCCCCCCTCCTTCCCTGTCTCCCGCCCCCCTCCTTCCCTGTCTCCCGCCCCCCTCCTTCCCTGTCTCCCGCCCCCCTCCTTCCCTGTCTCCCGCCCTCCTCCTTCCCTGTCTCCCGCCCCCCTCCTTCCCTGTCTCCCGCCCCCCCTCCTTCCCTGTCTCCCGCCCCCCTCCTTCCCTGTCTCCCGCCCCCTCCTTCCCTGTCTCCCGCCCCCTCCTTCCCTGTCTCCCCGCCCCCTCCTTCCCTGTCTCCCGCCCCCCTCCTTCCCTGTCTCCCGCCCCCTCCTTCCCTGTCTCCCGCCCCTTCCTTCCCTGTCTCCCGCCCCCCTCCTTCCCTGTCTCCCGCCCCCTCCTTCCCTGTCTCCCGCCCCCTCCTTCCCTGTCTCCCGCCCCCTCCTTCCCTGTCTCCCCCCCCCTTCCCTGTCTCCCGCCCCCCTTCCCTGTCTCCCCCCCACTCCTTCCCTGTCTCCCCCCCCTTCCCTGTCTCCCGCCCCCCTTCCCTGTCTCCCGCCCCCCTTCCCTGTCTCCTCCCCCCCCTTCCCTGTCTCCTCCCCCCTCCTTCCCTGTCTCCCCCCCCTCCTTCCCTGTCTCCCCCCCCTCCTTCCCTGTCTCCCCCCCCTCCTTCCCTGTCTCCCCCCCCCCTCCTTCCCTGTCTCCCCCCCCCTTCCCTGTCTCCCCCCCCCCTCCTTCCCTGACTCCCCCCCCCCTCCTTCCCTGTCTCCCCCCCCCTCCTTCCCTGTCTCCCCCCCTTCCCTGTCTCCTCCCCCCCCTTCCCTGTCTCCTCCCCCCCTCCTTCCCTGTCTCCCGCCCCCTCCTTCCCTGTCTCCCCCCCCTCCTTCCCTGTCTCCCGCCCCCCTCCTTCCCTGTCTCCCGCCCCCCTCCTTCCCTGTCTCCCGCCCCCCCTCCTTCCCTGTCTCCCGCCCCCCTCCTTCCCTGTCTCCCGCCCCCCTCCTTCCCTGTCTCCCGCCCCCCTCCTTCCCTGTCTCCCGCCCCCCTCCTTCCCTGTCTCCCGCCCCCCTCCTTCCCTGTCTCCCGCCCCCCTCCTTCCCTGTCTCCCGCCCCCCTCCTTCCCTGTCTCCCGCCCCCTCCTTCCCTGTCTCCCGCCCCCTCCTTCCCTGTCTCCCGCCCCCCTCCTTCCCTGTCTCCCGCCCCCTCCTTCCCTGTCTCCCGCCCCCTCCTTCCCTGTCTCCCGCCCCCCTCCTTCCCTGTCTCCCGCCCCCCCTCGCTGTCTCTCTGCTGCTGTCTTTCTATCTCTCTCATGTTCCTTCTGTCTCTCTCACGTTCTGTCTCTCTCTCTCTCAAGCGCCCCCACTCTCTCGTTCCGTTACACTCTCTCTCACGTTCTGTCCTTGTCTGTCTCATGCACCCTCTCTCTCGTTCCGTCTCTCTCTCTCTCTCTCACATGTTCTGTCTCTCTCTCTCTCAAGCGCCCCCACTCTCTCGTTCCGTTACACTCTCTCTCTCTCTCTCACGTTCTGTCCTTGTCTGTCTCATGCGCCCTCTCTCTCGTTCCGTCTCTCTCTCTCTCACACGTTACGTCTCTCTCTCTCACCTCCCCCCTCTCTCTCTCTCTCTCTCGTTCCCCCTCTATCTCTCACTCCACCCTGGATCTGGTCTGCTGTCATGCGATCACCTCTTGTTCTTCCAGACCCGGATGGGGACAGCCCTCCCAACGCCCCCCCCCCCCCCAGTTCCCATCCCTGCATTGCTCACCCTATCCCAGTAAGACCAACACGCTGCCCCCCCCCCCCGCCCCCCCACCAGTCAGCCGAGGGGGTCTGGGGTGATGCCGTGCCACCACTGGTTGAGCAGCCCATCGAGGGTTGGTGGGGGCATTGACGGTTGGAACGTTTCGGGGCGGTGGGGCAGCGTGAGCCCGTCGCGGGGGAAGGGCGGAAAGCCGATAGCCCCCAGGCACAGGCCTCAAAGTGTTTTGTGTTTCTTTTATTCAGGGGGTCGTTCTGAGACGGGGGTCGGGGGAGGGGGGAGCGGCGGAGCAGGTGCCCAGTGTTTGGTTCGTCTGGCGAAGGAGGCCGCTCCCTTTTCTCACCTGGACGCCGCGTGGGCCCCCCTCCCTTGGTCCTGGCCTGTCCTCGGGGACCTGTCAGCCTTCCTGCAGCCAAAGGAGGGGAGTAGCTCAAGCCGGACAATCTGAGTCTCTCTGATTTCCAGGTGCACAGACTGCGGTTGGACATTGGCGTTCCTTTTTCACTGTAGTTACCTTCTCTCGTGTCCGATTAATAAAGGGAGCTAACTGTTTCTCACCGCTGCCTTCTGTATCTTCGAGAGGGTCAGGGGTCAGGGGTGGGGGTGGAGAAGACTTGGCGACAGCCCCCTTCCCATCTGGGTGATGGACATACCAGATGGACTCCCACCGAAGCTCCCCCTGCTGTCAAACTCCGGCTCCCCCCCCTCGGAATAAACCCCCATTCCATTCTCTGCTTACATGGCGATGTCTCGTGATTCCTGGTCTGGCTCACCCAGATCTCTCTGCGCTGCAGTCTCGCGCCTGTTTCAGCGGCCTCTCTCTCTCTTCCTGCTGTGGGAAGCTCGTGTCATCGCCCTGTGTTTGACTCCACCCGTCCCTAACGCTCCCCCCCCCACGTCTGGGAGCCGTACTCCCTCTCTCCGTCTCACGCTCTCTCTCCCTCTCTCGTGCTCTCTGTCTCATGCTCTCTCTTTCGCACTTTCTCTCTTGTGCTCTCTCACGCTCTCTCTCTCCCCCGCTCCCTCTCTCTTCCTCGCGCTCTCTCTCGGATGCTCGTGCACTCGCGCTCTCTCTCGTGTGCTTGCATTATCTCACGCGCTTTCTTGCTTGCTGTCTCTCGCGCGCTCCCTCTCGCGCTCTCTCTTCCTCTCGCGTACTCTCTCTTTCGCGCTTTCTCTCTTCCTCTCGCGCTCTCCCTCGTGCTCTCTCTCACGCTCTCACTCTCTCTCGTGCGCTCTCTTCCTCTCGCACGCGCTCTCTCACTCGCGCTCTCCCTCTCTCTTGCACGCTCTCTCTCGCGCGCTATCTTTCACTCGCTCTCTTCCTCTGGCGCTCTCTTCCTTTCTCGTGCTCTCTCTCACGCACTCTCTCTCAGGCTATTTCTCGCGCGCTGTCTCTCGTGCTCCCTCATACGCTCTTTCTCGTTC
Source organism: Chiloscyllium punctatum (assembly GCF_047496795.1). Taxonomy (NCBI): domain Eukaryota; kingdom Metazoa; phylum Chordata; class Chondrichthyes; order Orectolobiformes; family Hemiscylliidae; genus Chiloscyllium; species Chiloscyllium punctatum. The sequence goes on from NW_027310434.1 coordinate 49,244, forward strand.
TCTTGTCTCGCGATCTCTTTTTCGCGCTCTTCGACTCGCATGCTCTTCCTCTCGCGCGCGCGCTCACTCTCTCGCGCGCTCTCTTCCTCTCACACGCTCTCTCTCATGTGCTCTCTCTCTTGCGCGCTGTCTCTCACGCTCTCTCTCGCTCCCTGGTGCTCTCTCGTTCTCTCTGTCTCTCGCGCGTTCTCACGTGCGCTCTCTCTCTTGCTCTCTTCCTCTCGCGCTCTCTCTCTCTCCTGCTCCCTCTCTCTTCCATGTGCTCTCTTCCTTGCATTCTCTCTCTCGTGTGCTCGCACTTTCTCATGCACTCGCGCTCTCTCTCTCTCCTGCTCCCTCTCTCTTCCATGTGCTCTCTTCCTTGCATTCTCTCTCTCGTGTGCTCGCACTTCTCATGCACTCGCGCTCTCTCTTGTGTGCTTGCGTTCTCTCACGTGCTCTCTTGCTCTCTCTCGCGTGCTCCCTCTCGCGCTCTCTCTCTCATGCTCTCTCTGACGCTCCCCCCTCTCTCACGCTCCCCTCTCTCTCACATTCCCTGTCTCTCCTGCTCTCTCTCTCTTCCTGTTCCTGTCTTCCCTCTCACTCTTTTCCTCACGTTCTCTTGGACCTCTCTCGCGTGTGCTCACGCTCTCTCTCTTGCACTCGCTCTCTCTCTCGCGCTGTCACTCGTGTGCTCGCTCTCTCTTGTGCTCTCTCTCACGTGTGCGTGCTCTCTCTCGCGCGCTCTCTTGCACTCTTTCTCGTGCTCTCTCTTCCTCTCGTGCTCTTCTTCTCGCGCTCTCTCTCTCGCGCGCTCTCTCCCCTCACACTCTCTCCCTCGCGCGCTCTCTCGCTCGCTCTCACTCACTCTCTTCCTCTCTCGCGCTCTCTCTTGCGTGCTGTCTCTCTCTTGCACGCTCTCGCTCACTCGCTCTCTTCCTCTCGCGCGCTGTCCTGTACACTCTCGCTCACGCTCTCTCACGCTCTGTCTCTCGTGCGTGCACTCTGTCTCGTGCTCCCTCGTGCGTTCTCTCTCGTTCTCTCTTTCTCGCGCTCTTCTCTTTCTCGCGCTCTTCGTCTCGCATGTTCTTCCTCTCGCGCACGCTCACTCTCACGTACTCTCTCTCTCGCGTGCTGTCTCTCACGCTCTCTCGCTCCCTTGTGCGCTCTCTCTCGCGATCTCTCTCGCGCTCTTCGTCTCGCGCGATCTCTCTCAGGCGCTCTCTCTCGTGCTCCCTCTCTCTTCCACGTGCTCTCTTCCTCGCAGTCTCTCTCTCGTGTGATTGCGCTCTCTCTCATGCTCTCTCTCTCTCCTGCTCCCCCCTCTCTTCCTGTAGTTCTCTTCTCACTCTTTTCCTTGCGTTCTCTCGCACTCTCTCTCGTGTGATTGCGCTCTCTCTCACTTTCATGCTCCCCCTCTCTCTTCCTGTAGCTCTCTTCTTCTCACTCTTTTCCTCGCATTCTCTCTCATGTGCTCACGCTCTCTCTCTGTCTCGTGCTCTCTCTTTTGCACTCTTCCTCGTGCTCTCTCTCTTCCTCTCACGCTCTCTCTCTTGCACGCTCACTTCCTCTCGCGCTCTCTTTTGCACTCTTTCTCGTGCTCTCTCTTCCTCTCGCGTGCTCTCTCTCTCTCACGCGCTCTCTCTCTCTCTCCATCTCGCGCATGCTCTCTTCCTTGCGCTTTCCCCCTCGCACTTTTCCTCTCGCGTGCTCCCTCTCGCGCGCTTCCTCATGCTCTCTCTCTCGTTCTCTCGATCTCTCTCTCTCGCTCTTCATCTCGCGCGCTCTCACTCGCTCTCTTCCTCTCGCACGCTCTATCTCTCGTGCTCTCTTGCTCGCTCTCTCTCGTTCTCTCTTGCGCTCTTCCTCTCGCGCTCCCTCTCTTGCGCTCCCTCTCGTGCACTCTCTCGCGCGCGCTCTCACTCTCTCGCACGCTCTCTCACTCGCTCTCTTCCCCTCGCGCGCTCTGTCGCGCACTCTTTCTCGCGCTCCCTCTCTCACGATGTCTCTCTCGCGCTCTCTCTCTTCCCCTCTCCTTCACGCTCTCTCCCACTCTCTCTCTCACACACACACACACACACACTCCGTCTCTCCCTCTCTCTCACACCCCCCGAGTCCGAGTCCTGTGAATGGTTGAGGACACTGTGTTAACGCAGCCGCATCTTACAAAAGGTTGGCCCCTGACGAGAACGAAATCCCAGGGAGCAACACCTCGCCCTCTCGGTGACGTTAAACCGAATAAATCCCCTGTGCTCAGTCCAACCGTTTTCCATTTTGGAACGGGCCTCCTTTGGGGTGTGTGCGCGCACGGGTCTGGAGTCACGTGTAGGCCCCGACTGGGGAAGGATGGCAGATTCTCCCAACACCCTCTTCCCCCCCCCCCCCCCCCCTCCAAAAGCTTGCGCTGACTCGACCCTGCCATTCCCAACCAGAAGAAAATGAGGACTGCAGATGCTGGAAAAGCGCAGCAGCAGGGGGGGGGGGTGGAAAAGAAACTGAACGTCCAACCGAAGGCCACAAGTGCCCCTCTCCTCGGGTGACCCACTCTCAGGGAAAGGAGTACACTATTCGGAGGATATCTCGTCGCAGCGGGTCAATTTCAGAAAGAACGCATCACACGAGCCATTAGTATTGACACAGTTCTCCGCGATACCAAGGGGAGAAGCAAAGAGACAGAGGCGGCCGGATAGTCCCAAGTCACGTCCGATGGAATACACACACACAGCCGTGAGATTTCGTGGACGGCGTGCTGGTTCAGAGGTTGGCGCTGCTGCTGCTGCCTCACGGCGCCAGGGACCTGGATTCGATCCCAGCCTCGGGCGACCGTCTGTGTGGAGTTTGCACATTCTCCCCGTGTCTGTGTGGGTTTCCTCCAGGTGCTCCACACAGTCCAAAGATGTGCAGGTTAGGGTGGATTGGCCGTGCTAAATTGTCCCTGTCGTGCCCAGGGATGTGTAGGTTAGGGTGGATTGGCCGTGCTAAATTGTCCCCGTAGTGCCCAGGGATGTGCAGGTTAGGGTGGATTGGCCCGTGCTAAATTGTCCCCGTAGTGCCCAGGGATGTACAGGTTAGGGTGGATTGGCCCGAGCTAAATTGTCCCCGTAGTGCCCAGGGATGTACAGGTTAGGGTGGATTGGCCCGTGCTAAATTGTCCCCGTAGTGCCCAGGGATGTACAGGTTAGGGTGGATTGGCCGTGCTAAATTGCCCATGGTGCCCAGGGATGTACAGGTTAGGGTGGATTGGCCCGTGCTAAATTGCCCCATGGTGCCCAGGGATGTGCAGGTTAGGGTGGATTGGCCCGTGCTAAATTGTCCCCGTAGTGCCCAGGGATGTACAGGTTAGGGTGGATTGGCCCGTGCTAAATTGCCCCATGGTGCCCAGGGATGTGCAGGTTAGGGTGGATTGGCCCGTGCTAAATTGTCCCCGTAGTGCCCAGGGATGTACAGGTTAGGGTGGATTGGCCCGTGCTAAATTGTCCACCTTGCGAGGAGCATTAGTCAGAGGGAAATGGATCCGGGTGGATTACTCTTGGGAGGGTCGGTGTGGGCTTGTTTCCACTCAGTATGGAATCTCATCCAAAGAAAATTCTTCTCACATCAATCAAGACAGGATTCTCTTCAAATCCTGAAGTTTGAGAATCCAGGGCCCTGTCTCTGCACCGCATGGTAGGTTGGGGGGGGGGGGTGGTTCACAAGGAAGCTGACTGCTCCCTTCCCAGGCGGAGAGAGAGTTCGCGCCAGGGATTAAATAGCGGATCCGGCCAGCAACATCCATGTCCCGTGAAAGATTCCCGGATTCGTTCCCGTCACGAGATGGCTGGTCTCTCCCAGAGCTGGGAGATTGGGTCAGTGAGGGCTCAACAAAACTCAGTCCGTGTACTGAGTCAGTCTGTCATGCCCCAGGTTGGAGGGTGATCCTGTCGAGAACCCTCCCAGAAACATAACGCCCGCAGTTATCAGCAATGTCACAGTCATCTTAATCCAGTGAGGTTCCCCCACGCAGCACCATCAACACTGACCCTCCCACAGCCCCCGCTCCCTCAGCACTGACCCTCCCACAGCCCCCGCTCCCTCAGCACTGACCCTCCCACAGGGCCCACTCCCTCAGCACTGACCCTCCCACAGCCCCCACTCCCTCAGCACTGACCCTCCCACAGCCCCCACTCCCTCAGCACTGACCCTCCACAGCCCCCACTCCCTCAGCACTGACCCTCCCACAGCCCCCACTCCTCAGCACTGACCCTCCTCAGCACTGACCCTCCCACAGCGCCCACTCCCTCAGCACTGACCCTCCCACAGCACCCACTCCCTCAGCACTGACCCTCCCACAGCGCCCACTCCCTCAGCACTGACCCTCCCACAGCGCCCACTCCCTCAGCACTGACCCTCCCACAGCACCCACTCCCTCAGCACTGACCCTCCCTCAGCACTGACCCTCCCACAGCGCCCACTCCCTCAGCACTGACCCTCCCACAGCGCCCACTCCCTCAGCACTGACCCTCCCACAGCACCCACTCCCTCAGCACTGACCCTCCCACAGCACCCACTCCCTCAGCACTGACCCTCCCACAGCACTGACCCTCCCACAGCGCCTGCTCCCTTGGCGCTGACCCTCCGACATTCCCTCTCTCCCACTGTGTGATCATGACGTAGCCGCTCGACCCTGGTTGCTGGAGGGATGGGCCCAGACTGCCGTTGCCCGTTTCTTTCCACTGTCTGCTGAGGCGAGTCTTACGAGGAGTCCTCGGTAAACTGGCCCTGTACTGTTGAGCTGAACTGACCGTCTTCAATCAGCTTGTGGCCATAAGTCCTGGCGTAGCAGGGGGTGAACGGGCACCTGATGTCCTGCTGAAGTATTGGATGTGAGGGGGGTGTTTGCGGGCAGGGATCTTGTCATTTCAGGGCAGTCCCTTCCCTCTGCCTTTTTACTAGCCCTTGGCGATTGTGCCACGTTCTGAGCTCATCTCATGGTTGTCTGAACCGCAGGCACGTTGGGAAAGTAACTTCAGCCACATCCATCCGCGGTCTCTCGCCGCTCCAGCCTCTATCTTGTGCGTAACCGCGATCGCTGGGCTCTCCTTGCGGCGCATCTGCCCCCTCTTCCCCACCACCCCGCTGCGGGGCAGGGAAGCTGCGGACAGAATCGTAGACCCGCGACCCTACCCAAGCAGACCCTTCGTTCCCCCCCCCCCCCCCCCCCCGAATTCGATCCGTGCCCGTTTCCCGGTGTTTGCGCCGGAGCCCCCCCCCCCCCCCCCCCGCTTCACTCTCCAGCCGGCGTTCTTGGGGGCGTGGGAAACGAGCGAGGGGCCGGGAAGCGCCGGCGTCCGTGAGGTCTTCCTGGGCCGGTAAAGGCTGGCAGGTCAGGCAGCACCCGAAGGAACTGGAGCATCGGCGTTCTCGGGCGTACGCCCTTCGCGTGTTCCCTGGCTCGGGTCAGGCGGAGTCGGAAGGTTCCAGATTTATCCCGGCGTTCCATTCTCTCTTCCCCCCATACCCCTCCCCCAGCCCAGGCCCTGGGGCTTTTCCTTTGGGCAGATTGAGCAGGCGCTCGATCAGGGAGCAACGCCGCGGGGTGTCCCCTCAGCGCGGCCCACGTGACCGTAAGTAACACGGGGCGCTCGGAGCTGGGGCGTGCGGCTGCGCGCTGCCGTCGGTGGGCGGGGAACGTCGTGTGCTGGGACGGGTCTACGGCTGCGCGTTGCCGGTGGTGGGCGTGGCTTGGCCGTGACATCACAACAGAGTATAGGACTGCGTGCCACCGTCATCAGGCGGAAAGGTTGGGAATGTATGGGGGGGGGGGGTGGGGGATTGCGGCTGCGTCGTGCTGGTTGTGGGCGCGGCCTGGCCGTGAAGTGAAGGTGTGCGACTGCGCGGTACCGTCACCGGGCGGCACCTGGCTCGTGTTGTAGGTGTGCGGCTGCGCAGTATCGGGAGTGGGCGGTCCCTGCCGGGGATGAGGCTACGCGGCTGCGTAGCCCCCGGCGTAGGGCGGGGCTTGGCTGTGAAGTCATAGTGTGCGGCTGCGCGCCGCCGGCCTTGGGCGGGAACCGTCTTGAGGTGACGGTGTGCGGTTGCGCGCTGCCGGCGTTGGGCGGGAACTAAGGGCTTGTTGAGGTTGTGCGGCTGCGCGTTGCCGGCGGTCTTGTGGTTAATCAGGAGGGTCAGAGACTCGGACACAACTTGTCCCCACCCCCCAGGGGAGGGACGGTGAGTGAGTGAGGGAAAAGGAATCACCACTGACCCCTGACCCCTGACCCCACACTCTCCATTGACCTGCACTGACCCCTGAACCTCACTGACCCCTGACCCACACTCTCCATTGACCTGCACTGACCCCTGACCCTCACTGACGCCTGACCCACACTCTCCATTGACCTGCACTGACCCCTGACCCTCACTGACCCCTGATCCACACTCTCCATTGACTTGCACCGACCCCTGACCCCCACTCTCCATTGACCTGCACTGACCCCTGACCCCCACTCTCCATTGACCTGCACTGACCCCTGACCCTCACTGACCCCTGACCCACACTCTCCATTGACCTGCACTGACCCCTGAACCCCACTCTCCATTGACCTGCACTGACCCCTGACCCCCACTCTCCATTGACCTGCACTGACCCCTGACCCTCACTGACCCCTGACCCACACTCTCCATTGACCTGCACTGACCCCTGACCCACACTCTCCATTGACCTGCACTGACCCCTGACCCTCACTGACCCCTGACCCACACTCTCCATTGACCTGCACCGACCCCTGACCCCCACTCTCCATTGACCTGCACTGACCCCTGACCCCCACTCTCCATTGACCTGCACTGACCCCTGACCCTCACTGACCCCTGACCCACACTCTCCATTGACCTGCACTGACCCCTGACCCTCACTGACTCCTGACCCACAATCTCCATTGACCTGCACTGACCCCTGACCCTCACTGACTCCTGACCCACACTCTCCATTGACCTGCACCGACCCCTGACCCACACTGACTCCTGACCCACGATCTCCATTGACCTGCACTGACCCCTGACCCACACTCTCCATTGACTTGCACTGACCCCTGACCCACACTCTCCATTGACCTGCACTGACCCCTGACCCTCACTGACTCCTGACCCACACTCTCCATTGACCTGCACTGACCCCTGACCCTCACTATTGGCATTCACTGACCCCTGACCCTCATTGACTGACCGTGTGTGAGTGCCAATTGACCGCTGATTGACCAGTCACTGTCTGACCATGTGTTTGACCAACCAACCAGTGACTTCTGACCAGCAGGGCGGTCCCTCACTCTCCTCTCCCACCCCCCAACCCCCCGGGTGACCACCCGCCTCTGGTCCATTCGCTGCTCCAGCCCCTGTGCTGTCCCTAACGGCTGGACAAGACCACAGGACCCCCAGAACCAGTCAGTTTCCCTCTCACCCCCCCAGACACACCCACCTCCTCATACCTTGGTGAGCAGATGGTTTTGATGGGGTGGGCATGAGGGCTCAGAGGGAGAGTGAGCGGGTATCTCTCTGAACGAGGGCTGTCTAAATGTTGTGACTCTTAAATACTGTTCCAATTCCTGGAGTTGAATGTGACTGTTTGTAGCTCTGCGCCTGTTCCCGATGTGTCTGTCTGTCTGTTTGTTGCTCTACGCCTGTTCCCGGTGTTGTGTGTGTGTGTGAGACTGATTGTAGCTCTGCACCTGTTCCCAATGTGTGTGTCTGTCTGTCTGTCTGTTTGTTGCTCTACGCTTGTTCCCGGTGTTGTGTATGTGTGTGTGTGTGACTGTTTGTAGCTCTGTGCCTGTTCCCGATGTGTGTGTGTGACTGTTTGTAGGTCTGTGCCTGTTCCCGGTGTTGTGTGTGTGTGTGACTGTTTTAGCTCTGTACCTGTTCCTGGTATGTCTGTGTATAAGAGAGAGAGAGACTTTTGCAGTTCTGTGCCTGTTACTGGTGTTGTGTGTGTGTGAGACTGTTTGAAGCTCTGTGCCTGTTCCCGATATGTGTGTGTGTGTGAGACTGTTTGTAGCTCCGTGCCTGTTCCCGATATGTGTGTGTGTGAGACTGTTTGTAGCTCCGTGCCTGTTACTGGTGTGTGTGTGTGACTGTTTGTCGCTCTGTGCCTGTTACTGGTGTGTTTGTGTGTGTGACTGTTTGTCGCTCTGTGCCTGTTACTGGTGTGTGTGTGACTGTTTGTAGCTCTGTGTCTGTTCCCGGTGTTGTGTGTGTTGGGGGGGGGGGATGGAGGAGCTGTTTGTAGGTCTGTGCCTGTTCCCTGTGTTTTGTGTGTGTGTGTGTGTGTGTATGTGTGTGTGACTGTTTTAGCTCTGTGCCTGTTCCTGGTATGTCTGTGTATAAGAGAGAGAGAGAGACTGTTTGCAGTTCTGTGCCTGTTACTGGTGTTGTGTGTGTGTGAGAGACTGTTTGTAGCTCTGTGCCTGTTCCCGATGTGTGTGTGTGAGACTGTAGCTCTGTGCCTGTTCCGATGTGTGTGTGTGAGACTGTAGCTCTGTGCCTGTTCCCGATGTGTGTGTGTGTGAGACTGTTTGTAGCTCTGTGCCTGTTCCCGATGTGTGTGTGTGTGTGTGTGTGAGACTGTTTGTAGCTCTGTGCCTGTTCCCGATGTTGTGTATGTGTGAGAGACTGTTTGTAGCTCTGTGCCTGTTCCCGATGTTGTGTATGTGTGAGAGACTGTTTGTAGCTCTGTGCCTGTTCCCGATGTGTGTGTGTGAGACTGTAGCTCTGTGCCTGTTCCCGATGTGTGTGTGTGTGAGACTGTTTGTAGCTCTGTGCCTGTTCCCGATGTTGTGCATGTGTGAGAGACTGTTTGTAGCTCTGTGCCTGTTCCCGATGTGTGTGTGTGTGTGTGAGACTGTTTGTAGCTCTGTGCCTGTTCCCGATGTTGTGTATGTGTGAGAGACTGTTTGTAGCTCTGTGTGTGTGGGACTGTTGGTAGCTCTGTGCCTGTTCCCGATGTTGTGTATGTGTGAGAGACTGTTTGTAGCTCTGTGTGTGTGGGACTGTTGGTAGCTCTGTGCCTGTTCCCGGTGTGTGTGTGTGTCTGTAGGTCTGCGCCTATTCCTGGTGTTGTATGTGTGTGTGTGTGACTGTTTGTAGCACTGAAAGCTGGACGGTCCCCCTGTGCTGGGGGAGGAGGGGGCTGAATGGCCTCCTGTTCCGTGTAACAGGCTGGAGGAGGAGGGGGCTGAATGGCCTCCTGTTCCTGTGTAACAGGCTGGAGGAGGAGGGGGCTGAATGGCCTCCTGTTCCTGTGTAACAGGCTGGAGGAGGAGGGGGCTGAATGGCCTCCTGTTCCTGTGTAACAGGCTGGAGGAGGAGGGGGCTGAATGGCCTCGTGTTCCTGTGTAACAGGATGGAGGAGGGGGAGGGGGAGGAGGGTGGGGGAGGGAGGGAAGCTGACCGGCTCTCCTGTTTCTGAGTGAAGGTACTGACTGATCCCCCCCCCCCCCCCCCAGTTGAGATGCGGAAGGCGGTGATGGATTTTATCCAGGAGGAGATGTGGGTGCTGAAGGCCAGGGCCGAGGCCAGGCACCGACAATACCAACAGGCCTGTGCCCGGAGCTCGGGGAGACTGTAGAGAGAGATGGGAGAGGAGCCCCCCTGCCCTCCCCCCCCCCCCCCTCCCCCTGGTGGGGCAGGGGTGGGCTGGGGATGGAATCGAGGAGGAGAGGGCAGACCGTCCCGAGGCTCCCCGCGCATCGTTCCACCCCCCCTCCCCCCCCAACAAACCCCCACCTCCACCTCCACTTCCTCACACAGCCAGTCGGCGGCTACGACAGGGCAGGGCTGGGGAAGGGGGGAGCGAGGGGTGTATGTCTTTGGGTGGGGGGGGGAGGGAGGTTAGGTCTCCCAGATGTGTGCACCGCCCAGACTCCCCCCCCCACCTCTGTCCGCCTGTCACATTACTGCAGCCCCCCCGTCACATTACTGCAGCCCCCCCGTCACATTACTGCAGCTTCCCCCTGTCACATTACTGCAGCCCCCCCCGTCACATTACTGCAGCCCCCCCGTCACATTACTGCAGCCCCCCCCGTCACATTACTGCAGCCCCCTCCGTCACATTACTGCAGCCCCCCCCGTCACATTACTGCAGCCCCCCCCGTCACATTACTGCAGCCCCCCCCCGTCACATTACTGCAGCCCCCCCCCGTCACATTACTGCAGCCCCCCCCTGTCACATTACTGCAGCCCCCCCCCCGTCACATTACTGCAGCCCCCCGTCACATTACTGCAGCCCCCCCGTCACATTACTGCAGCGTCCCCCGTCACATTACTGCAGCCCCCCCCCGTCACATTACTGCAGCCCCCACCCCCCGTCACATTACTGCAGCCCCCCCGTCACATTACTGCAGCTTCCCCCTGTCACATTACTGCAGCCCCCCCCCGTCACATTACTGCAGCCCCCCCGTCACATTACTGCAGCCCCCCCGTCACATTACTGCAGCCCCCCACCCGTCACATTACTGCAGCCCCCCCCCCCGTCACATTACTGCAGCCCCCCCCGTCACATTACTGCAGCCCCCCCCGTCACATTACTGCAGCCCCCCCGTCACATTACTGCAGCCCCCCTCCGTCACATTACTGCAGCCCCCCCCGTCACATTACTGCAGCCCCCCCCGTCACATTACTGCAGCCCCCCCCCGTCACATTACTGCAGCACCCCCCCGTCACATTACTGCAGCTCCCCCGTCACATTACTGCAGCGTCCCCCCGTCGCATTACTGCAGGCCCCCCCCCCGTCACATTACTGCAGCGTCCCCTCTGTCACATTACTGCAGCCCCCCCCGTCACATTACTGCAGCGTCCCCCCGTCACATTACTGCAGCCCCCCCGTCACATTACTGCAGCCCCCCCGTCACATTACTGCAGCGTCCCCCTGTCACATTACTGCAGCCCCCCCGTCACATTACTGCAGCCCCCCCCCCATCACATTACTGCAGCCCACCCGTCACATTACTGCAGCCCCCCATCACATTACTGCAGCCCCCCCCGTCACATTACTGCAGCCCCCCCCGTCACATTACTGCAGCCCCTCCCCCCTGTCACATTACTGCAGCCCCCCCCCGTCACATTACTGCAGCCCCCCCGTCACATTACTGCAGCCCCCCCCGTCACATTACTGCAGCCCCCCCCCGTCACATTACTGCAGCGTCCCCCCGTCACATTACTGCAGCCCCCCCGTCACATTACTGCAGCCCCCCCGTCACATTACTGCAGCGTCCCCCCGTCACATTACTGCAGCCCCCCCGTCACATTACTGCAGCGTCCCCCCGTCACATTACTGCAGCCCCCCCGTCACATTACTGCAGCGTCCCCCCGTCACATTACTGCAGCCCTCCCTGTCACATTACTGCAGACCCCCCCGTCACATTACTGCAGCCCCCCCCCGTCACATTACTGCAGCCCCCCCGTCACATTACTGCAGCCCCCCCCGTCACATTACTGCAGCGTCCCCCCGTCACATTACTGCAGCCCCCCCCGTCACATTACTGCAGCGTCCCCCCGTCACATTACTGCAGCCCCCCCCGTCACATTACTGCAGCGTCCCCCCGTCACATTACTGCAGCCCCCCCCCGTCACATTACTGCAGACCCCCCCGTCACATTACTGCAGCCCCCCCGTCACATTACTGCAGCCCCCCCCGTCACATTACTGCAGCCCCCCCCGTCACATTACTGCAGCCCCCCCCGTCACATTACTGCAGCGTCCCCCCGTCACATTACTGCAGCCCCCCCGTCACATTACTGCAGCCCCCCCCGTCACATTACTGCAGCCCCCCCCCGTCACATTACTGCAGCCCCCCCCGTCACATTACTGCAGCCCCCCCGTCACATTACTGCAGCCCCCCCCCGTCACATTACTGCAGCCCCCCCCGTCACATTACTGCAGCCCCCCCTCCGTCACATTACTGCAGCCCCCCCGTCACATTACTGCAGCCCCCCCGTCACATTACTGCAGCCCCCCCCGTCACATTACTGCAGCCCCCCCCCGTCACATTACTGCAGCCCCCCCCGTCACATTACTGCAGCCCCCCCCATCACATTACTGCAGCCCCCCCCCGTCACATTACTGCAGCCCCCCCGTCACATTACTGCAGCCCCCCCCATCACATTACTGCAGCCCCCCCCGTCACATTACTGCAGCCCCCCCCATCACATTACTGCAGCCCCCCCGTCACATTACTGCAGCCCCCCCCATCACATTACTGCAGCTCCCCCCGTCACATTACTGCAGCTCCCACCCGTCACATTACTGCAGCCCCCCCCCCCGTCACATTACTGCAGCCCCCCCCCCGTCACATTACTGCAGCCCCCCCCCGTCACATTACTGCAGCGTCCCCCGTCACATTACTGCAGACCCCCCCCCGTCACATTACTGCAGCCCCCCCCGTCACATTACTGCAGCGTCCCCCTCCCTGTTGAGCGACCCCCCTTTTTTCTTGACACATTGAGGTGACTGAGCCCGGTGCAGCCGTCCTGATCTCCTCTGCACCTCCCACCGACAGTGCCCCCCCCAATCTCCCGCCCCCCCCAATCTCCACCCCCCCCTCCCCACCTTCCCTTCAGCCTCACACCCCTGTCCCTGCTCCGGCAATTGGGTAACCCCTGCCCCAGTGCTGCAGCGTCACAACGTTCCAGCCCGTCCTGAGTTGCAACGCAGCAACCTCCCCGCCCCCCCCCCCCCAAAGATGCCGAGCTCCCTGTGTTGCAGGGATAGCACGGCCCTTGGTGAATGCACGTCCCTCCTGAACGTGGTCTGAAGTCAGTCTGAATGTGTGTGTGTGAGAGACAGATACAGAGAGAGAGAGAGAGAGAGAGCTCAGGCCTGTTCCTGGGTGTCCAACCGACACAAAGACAGCGACTGATCCTAATGACGCAGCGTGAATCTCAGTGAAGTGCTTTTTTTAACAAGAATTATTGTATCTTTGTAAAATAAAAACGTCACACACCCCTCCAGCGCTGGTCCAGCCAACTCCTTTTCGGTTTCCTTCTTCAGAGAGGGGCTGAAGGCCTCCTGTCCCTGTGTAACAGGCTGGAGGAGGAGGGGCTGAATGGCCTCCTGTTGCTGTGTAACGGGCTGGAGGAGGAGGGGCTGAATGGCCTCCTGTTGCTGTGTAACAGGCTGGAGGAGGAGGGCTGAATGGCCTCCTGTTGCTGTATAACAGGCTGGAGGAGGAGGGGGCTGAATGGCCTCCTGTTGCTGTATAACAGGCAGGAGGAGGAGGGGGTCTGAATGGCCTCCTGTTGCTGTATAACAGGCTGGAGGAGGAGGGGGCTGAATGGTCTCCTGTTCCTGTGTAACAGGCTGGAGGAGGAGGGGCTGAATGGCCTCCTGTTGCTGTATAACAGGCTGGAGGAGGAGGGGGCTGAATGGCCTCCTGTTCTGTGTAACAGGCTGGAGGAGGAGGAGGGGGCTGTGAATAGCCTCCAGTTCCACCCTGTCCCCCTTGATGGAGGGATGGGTTTCCGACCTGAGGGTCAGACAAGAGGGGGGCAGGTCTTGGGAACGAGAGCAGCGGTATCGAAGCCCCTCAAACCTGTCCCACCCCCTCAATGGCGGCCCCAGACACCGCTCCCTTCGAGGGGGGAGCGGGGGAGTTCAGAGTTGGGTTTGATCCCTCCCGAAAGCCAGCGACTGGAGGATGGGGATCAGCGTGATGGGTGTTGGCCGCACTGGTCCAGGCTTGACAGACCGAAGGGCACATCTGTCCCCTCCCCCGTTTCCCTCTCCCGCCCCCCCTCCCCCTCCACCCCCCCCCCCTTGCCAGGAGATGTTCACCATTATACGGAATTGTAGGACGGTGCAAATGAAGCGAGGTCGGGAATGTCGAGGAACAGAGGGAGCTCAGTCCCTCCGGGTCTCTGGGAGTGAACGACATGGCAGCGAACAAGGCTTTCGGCCTTCATTAGCTGGAAATGTGTTGCTGGGAAATCGCAGCAGGAAAAGCCCAGCAACTCTCATTGTCAGCTCTGACCTGCAGCCCTCACCCTCTCCTTTTGGCCTTTGGTTAGTCGGGCGTCGGGAAGGCACTGCTTTGATTAGATTCCCGACGGGGTGAAAACAGGCCCTTCAGCCCAACAAGTCCACACCAACTCTCCCAAGGGCTCACCCACCCGGACCATTCCCCGAAGTTTACCCCTTCATCTAACACGACGGGGACAATTTAGCATGGGCCAACCCACCCTAACCTGTACATCCCTGGGCACTACGGGGACAATTTAGCACGGGCCAATCCACCCTAACCTGCACATCCCTGGGCACTACGGGGACAATTTAGCACGGGCCAATCCACCCTATCCTGCACATCCCTGGGCACTACGGGGACAATTTAGCATGGGCCAATCCACCCTAACCTGCACATCCCTGGGCACTACAGGGACAATTTAGCACGGGCCAATCCACCTAACCCGCACATCCCAGGGCACTATGGGGACAATTTAGCACGGGCCAATCCACCCTAACCTGCACATCCCTGGGCACTACGGGGACAATTTAGCACGGGCCAATCCACCCTAACCTGCACATCCCTGGGCACTACGGGGACAATTTAGCACGGGCCAATCCACCCTATCCTGCACATCCCTGGGCACTACGGGGACAATTTAGCATGGGCCAATCCACCCTAACCTGCACATCCTGGGCACTACAGGGACAATTTAGCACGGGCCAATCCACCCTAACCCGCACATCCCAGGGCACTATGGGGACAATTTAGCACGGGCCAATCCACCCTAACCTGCACATCCCTGGGCACTACGGGGACAATTTAGCACGGGCCAATCCACCCTATCCTGCACATCCCTGGGCACTACGGGGACAATTTAGCACGGGTCAATCCACCCTAACCTGCACATCCCTGGGCACTACGGGGACAATTTAGCACGGGTCAATCCACCCTAACCTGCACATCCCTGGGCACTACGGGGACAATTTAGCACGGGCCAATCCACCCTAACCTGCACATCCCTGGACACTACGGGGACAATTTAGCACGGGCCAATCCACCCTAACCTGTACATCCCTGGCACTACAGGGACAATTTAGCACGGCCAATCCACCCTAACCTGCACATCCCTGGGCACTACGGGGACAATTTAGCACGGGCCAATCCACCCTAACCTGCACATCCCTGGGCACTACGGGGACAATTTAGCACGGTCAATGCACCCTAACCTGCACATCCCTGGGCACTACGGGGACAATTTAGCACGGCATATCCACCCTAACCTGCACATCCCTGGGCACTACGGGGACAATTTAGCACGGGCCAATCCACCCTAACCTGCACATCCCTGGGCACTACGGGGACAATTTAGCACGGGCCAATCCACCCTAACCTGCACATCCCTGGGCACTACGGGGACAATTTAGCACGGCCAATCCACCCTAACCTGCACATCCCTGGGCACTACGGGGACAATTTAGCACGGCCAATCCACCCTAACCTGCACATCCCTGGGCACTACGGGGACAATTTAGCACGGCCAATCCACCCTAACCTGCACATCCCTGGGCACTACGGGGACAATTTAGCACGGCCAATCCACCCTAACCTGCACATCCCTGGGCACTACGGGGACAATTTAGCACGGTCAATCCACCCTAACCTGCACATCCCTGGGCACTACGGGGACAATTTAGCACGGCATATCCACCCTAACCTGCACATCCCTGGGCACTACGGGGACAATTTAGCACGGGCCAATCCACCCTAACCTGCACATCCCTGGCACTACGGGGACAATTTAGCACGGCCAATCCACCCTAACCTGCACATCCCTGGGCACTACGGGGACAATTTAGGACGGCCAATCCACCCTAACCTGCACATCCCTGGGCACTACGGGGACAATTTAGCACGGGCCAATCCACCCTAACCTGCACATCCCTGGGCAGTACGGGGACAATTTAGCACGGGCCAATCCACCCTAACCTACACATCCCTGGGCACTACGGGGACAATTTAGCACGGGCCAATCCACCCTAACCTGTAGTGCCCAGGGATGTACAGATTAGGGTGGATTGGCCGCAGTGCCTTGAGAAGTGTGAGTTGGGTGCACTCGTCAGAGGCTGGGGGTAGGAGTGGGTCAGGGTGGGTTACTCTTCTGGAGGTCGGCGTGGGCTTGTTTTAGTTGGAGGGCCGGTCCCCACACTGTCGGGATTCCATTGCAGAATTGTAGACAGGGGTGGGGAGGGAAACGTATCGCTGGTGGTGGGGTGAGTTTGTAGTAGGTGGATGATGTGATGTATCTGGAGGCTGCTGGGGTGGAAGGTGAGGGCCGTGGTTGGGGTGTTTGGGGGGGGTTCCTGTCCTTGTTCCAACTGGAGGTTGGGGTTCAAGGGTAGAGGTGCGGTGGGGGGGGGAGGTGGAGGAGATGCGCTTGGAGGCCATTCCCCAACCCACCGACCTGCGGATATACCACTCCACCCTTCACCACTGACAAACAGACCCCACCAACCGGGATCAGCTCCTGGTGGGGGGGTAGGTGGGGTGGGGGGCACGTGGATGGGAAGGGTTCAGAGGAACGTGGGCCAAATCCTGGCAAATAAGACAAGATTAATTTAGAACGTGTGGGTCGGAATGGATGAGATGGGCCGATGGGTCTGTTTCTGTGCCGTCTGTCCCCCTGGTTCCGAAATGGGACCGGGTAGGATATCTGGGTCAGCCTGAATGAGATGGACCGAAGGGCCTTTTTTTTGGTGCTGCTGCACGTCCCTTCGACTTCGAAATGGGACCGGTGAGGGTAACTGGGTCAGCAGGAATGAGACGGGCCGAAGGGTCTGCTTCCATCCTGTCTGCCAGGGTGACAAGACAGCACAGAAACAGACCCTTCGGTCCATCTCACCCATTCTGACCCACGTGCTCTAAATTGGTCTTGTCTTATTTGCCAGGATCTGTTCTGACCAGGTTGAAATACAGGGGATATTTGCAGGGGGTTGACGGGCTGAATGGCCTTGGGCGGGGAGCGGGACTCGAACCCGTGGCAGGCCGCTGCGGGAGATCACGTGGGGGGGGCGGGGTGTGTGCTGGAATAGACGGACAGTCGTCTCCACCAATCGAACGCACAGCGGGGGGGCGGGGCTCCAAAGCTCACGTGGGTCCAGATGTTGATGGACAGGTGGCCACGCCCGAGGCGTCAGGAATACGGCAGGCTGATTGACAGGAGCGTTACCAATGGGAAGTCGGGGGGGGCGGGGACAATCCGGCCACTGGGGGGTGGGGGAGTGTCCGCGCTGATTGTCACGTAATTGCGCGAGCGACTTGAGAACGGTCCGACCAATAAGCTGGAAGGTTGGGATGACCGACAGCGGAGCCAACCAATGGGCCACAGACAGGCCGATGGGAGGGGGCGGGGGAAACGGTCCTCGTGACAAGGGCGGGGCGGGCATCCGCAAACGCTAGCCAATAGAGATCCGAGCCGACGATTGACGGAGGGTGTGAGCCAATAGGGGAGGCCGGCGCGGGTGGGACCTGACGGTTCCGCCCTCTATGGGGTAGGGTGAGGAAAAAGGCGACCAATGGGAAAGGAGCCAGACGGTGTGACGGACGGGCGGAGGGTCCAATAGCGACGGGGTGAGGGTGAGAGGCGGGCCAATGGGAGGCCCGGAGGGTTTAGATTGACAGGAGAAGGGGGCGGGTCCCCGTGTGGAGGGAGGAAGCGCGATGGCGGCGGCGGTGACCCGGCTCCTGGCGGCGGCGATGGTTCTGGCGGCGGGCCCTGAGCCCGGGGAGAGGGTCAGACCAGGTCCCGGTGCTGGCCTGGTCCACCCAGGGGTTAGTTAGGGCTGAATGGCCTCCTGTGTACAACATTGAGGGGGTTAGTTGGGGGCTGAATGGCCTCCTGTGTACAGCATTGAGGGGGGTTAGTTAGGGGCTGAATGGCCTCCTGTGTACAGCATTGAGGGGGGTTAGTTAGGGGCTGAATGGCCTCCAGTGTACAGCATTGAGGGGGTTAGTTAGGGGCTGAATGGCCTGTGTACAGCATTGAGGGGGTTAGTTAGGGGCTGAATGGCCTGTGTACAGCATTGGGGGGTTAGTTAGGGGCTGAATGGCCTCCTGGGTACAGCATTGAGGGGGGTTAGTTAGGGGCTGAATGGCCTCCTGGGTACAGCATTGAGGGGGTGAGTTGGGGCTGAACCTCCCCTGGAGGAGGTGACGGTGAGTGAGTGGTCTGTGCTGGGTCTAACCCCCCCTCCCCCACCCCCACCCCCTCCCCCACCCCCACCCCCTCCCCCAACCCCTCCCCCTCCATGTCTCTGTGTGTTCACAGCTCCCTCTGGGCCCCGGATGATGCTCCCACCGTGGGCCGGATCCTCTCAGCTGACCAACTCTCCACGTACCTGAACCCCGCCCTGGAACGGGGACCCAAGACAGTGCTGCTCTTCCTGCAGGAGAAGGTACACCCTGAGACGTGGACGAACCCTTCCTTCTAGCCCGTCCTAGACCCTTGACTCCACAAACCCCCCCCACCCCCCCCCCACGGGCTCGGTGCTGACCGTCCCAGGGCTGGCCGGCTGACTTGGGTATATCTCTCTCTCCCTCTTTCTCTGTCTGTCCGCAGCTCAGTGTCGAAGATTTCACCGTGTACGGAGCAGCCTATGGGAACAAACAGGAAAACGCTTTCCCCAACTTACAGGTACACGACGTTCACCTCCACACTGTCACTGGGTTGTGTGCTGTGTAACACTGGGGTACAGTACTGGTGGGGGACAGGTCTGTCCCTGTATAACACTGGGTTACAATACTGGTGGGGACAGGTCTGTCCCTGTATAACACTGGGGTACAGTACTGGTGGGGACGGGTCTGTCCCTGTATAACACTGTGGTACAGTACTGGTGGGGGGACAGGTCTGTCCCTGTATAACACTGTGGTACAGTACTGGTGGGGGACGGGTCTGTCACTGTATAACCCTGGGGTACAGTACTGGTGGGGGACAGGTCTGTCCCTGTATAACACTGGGGTACAGTACTGGTGGGGGACAGGTCTGTCCCTGTATAACACTGGGGTACAGTACTGGTGGGGACAGGTCTGTCCCTGTATAACACTGGGGTACAGTACTGGTGGGGACGGGTCTGTCCCTGTATAACCCTCGGGTACAGTACTGGTGGGGGACGGGTCTGTAACTGTATAACACTGGGGTACAGTAATGGTGGGGACGGGTCTGTCACTGAATAACACTGGGGTACAGTACTGGTGGGGGACAGGTCTGTCCCTGTATAACACTGGGGTACAGTACTGGTGGGGACAGGTCTGTCCCTGTATAACACTGGGGTACAGTACTGGTGGGGACGGGTCTGTCCCTGTATAACACTGGGGTACAGTACTGGTGGGGACAGGTCTGTCCCTGTATAACACTGGGGTACAGTACTGGTGGGGACGGGTCTGTCCCTGTATAACACTGGGGTACAGTACTGGTGGGGACGGGTCTGTCCCTGTCTAACACTGGGGTACAGTACTGGTGGGGGACAGGTCTATGACTGTATAACACTGGGGTACAGTACTAGTGGGGGACGGGTCTGTCACTATATAACACTGGGGTACAGTACTGGTGGGGACGGGTCTGTCCCTGTATAACACTGGGGTACAGTACTGGTGGGGACGGGTCTGTCCCTGTCTAACACTGGGGTACAGTACTGGTGGGGGACAGGTCTATGACTGTATAACACTGGGGTACAGTACTGGTGGGGACGGGTCTGTCACTGTATAACAATGGGGTACAGTACTGGTGGGGGACGGGTCTGTCACTATATAACATTGGGATACAGTACTGGTGGGGACGGGTCTGTCCCTGTATAACACTGGGGTACAGTACTGGTGGGGGACAGGTCTGTCACTGTATAACACTGGGGTACAGTACTGGTGGGGACAGGTCTGTCACTGTATAACACTGGGGTACAGTACGGGTGGGGACAGGTCTGTCCCTATATAACACTGGGGTACAGTACTGGTGGGGACAGGTCTGTCCCTGTATAACCCTGAGGTACTGTACTGGTGTGGACGGGTCTGTCGCTGTATAACACTGGGGTACTGTACTGGTGGGGACAGGTCTGTCCCTGTATAACACTGGGGTACTGTACTGGTGGGGACAGGTCTGTCCCTGTATAACACTGGGGTACTGTACTGGTGGGGGACAGGTCTGTCACTGTATAACACTGGGGTACAGTACTGGTGGGGACGGGTCTGTCACTGTATAACACTGGGGTACTGTACTGGTGGGGACGGGTCTGTCACTGAATAACACTGGGGTACAGTACTGGTTGGGGACAGGTCTGTCCCTGTATAACACTGGGGTACAGTACTGGTGGGGACAGGTCTGTCCCTGTATAACACTGGGGTACAGTACTGGTGGGGACGGGTCTGTCCCTGTATAACCCTGGGGTACTGTACTGGTGGGGACAGGTCTGTCCCTGTATAACCCTCGGTTACAGTACTGGTGGGGACGGGTCTGTCACTGTATAACACTGGGGGACAGGTCTGTCCCTGTATAACACTGGGGTACAGTACTGGTGGGGACGGGTCTGTCCCTGTATAACCCTGGGGTACAGTACTGGTGGGGACAGGTCTGTCCCTGTATAACCCTCGGTTACAGTACTGGTGGGGACGGGTCTGTCACTGTATAACCCTGGGTACCGTACTGGTGGGGACGGGTCTGTCACTGTATAACACTGGGGTACAGTACTGGTGGGGACGGGTCTGTCACTGTATAACACTGGGGTACAGTACTGATGGGGACGGGTCTTTGCCTGTATAACACTGGGGTACAGTACTGGTGGGGACGGGTCTGTCCATGTATAACACTGGGGTACAGTACTGGTGGGGGACAGGTCTATGACTGTATAACACTGGGGTACAGTACTAGTGGGGGACGGGTCTGTCACTATATAACACTGGGGTACAGTACTGGTGGGGACGGGTCTGTCCTTGTATAACACTGGGGTACAGTACTGGTGGGGACGGGTCTGTCACTGAATAACACTGGGGTACTGTACTGGTGGGGACGGGTCTGTCACTGAATAACACTGGGGTACAGTACTGGTTGGGGACAGGTCTGTCCCTGTATAACACTGAGGTACAGTACTGGTGGGGACAGGTCTGTCCCTGTATAACACTGGGGTACAGTACTGGTGGGGACGGGTCTGTCCCTGTATAACCCTGGGGTACTGTACTGGTGGGGACAGGTCTGTCCCTGTATAACCCTCGGTTACAGTACTGGTGGGGACGGGTCTGTCACTGTATAACACTGGGGGACAGGTCTGTCCCTGTATAACACTGGGGTACAGTACTGGTGGGGACGGGTCTGTCCCTGTATAACCCTGGGGTACAGTACTGGTGGGGACAGGTCTGTCCCTGTATAACCCTCGGTTACAGTACTGGTGGGGACGGGTCTGTCACTGTATAACCCTGGGTACCGTACTGGTGGGGACGGGTCTGTCACTGTATAACACTGGGGTACAGTACTGGTGGGGACGGGTCTGTCACTGTATAACACTGGGGTACAGTACTGATGGGGACGGGTCTTTGCCTGTATAACACTGGGGTACAGTACTGGTGGGGACGGGTCTGTCCATGTATAACACTGGGGTACAGTACTGGTGGGGGACAGGTCTATGACTGTATAACACTGGGGTACAGTACTAGTGGGGGACGGGTCTGTCACTATATAACACTGGGGTACAGTACTGGTGGGGACGGGTCTGTCCTTGTATAACACTGGGGTACAGTACTGGTGGGGACGGGTCTGTCCCTGTATAACACTGGGGTACAGTACTGGTGGGGGACAGGTCTATGACTGTATAACACTGGGGTACAGTACTGGTGGGGACGGGTCTGTCACTGTATAACAATGGGGTACAGTACTGGTGGGGGACGGGTCTGTCACTATATAACACTGGGGTACAGTACTGGTGGGGACGGGTCTGTCCCTGTATAACACTGGGGTACAGTACTGGTGGGGGACAGGTCTGTCACTGTATAACACTGGGGTACAGTACTGGTGGGGACGGGTCTGTCCATGTATAACACTGGGGTACAGTACTGGTGGGGGACAGGTCTGTCACTGTATAACACTGGGGTACAGTACTGGTGGGGACAGGTCTGTCACTGTATAACACTGGGGTACAGTACTGGTGGGGACAGGTCTGTCCCTATATAACACTGGGGTACAGTACTGGTGGGGACAGGTCTGTCCCTGTATAACCCTGGGGTACTGTACTGGTGTGGACGGGTCTGTCGCTGTATAACACTGGGGTACTGTACTGGTGGGGACAGGTCTGTCCCTGTATAACACTGGGGTACTGTACTGGTGGGGACAGGTCTGTCCCTGTATAACACTGGGGTACTGTACTGGTGGGGGACAGGTCTGTCACTGTATAACACTGGGGTACAGTACTGGTGGGGACAGGTCTGTCACTGTATAACACTGGGGTACTGTACTGGTGGGGACGGGTCTGTCACTGTATAACACTGGGGTACAGTACTGGTAGGGACGGGTCTCTCTGTATAACTCTGGGGTACAGTACTGGTGGGGACGGGTCTGTCCCTGTATAACACTGGGGTACAGTACTGATGGGGGACAGGTCTGTCCCTGTATAACACTGGGGTACAGTACTGGTGGGGACAGGTCTGTCCCTGTATAACACTGGGGTACAATACTGGTGGGGACAGGTCTGTCCCTGTATAACACTGGGGTACAGTACTGGTGGGGACGGGTCTGTCACTGTATAACACTGGGGTACTGTACTGGTGGGGACGGGTCTGTCACTGTATAACACTGGGGTATAGTACTGGTGGGGGACAGCTCTGTCCCTGTATAACACTGGGGTACAGTACTGGTGGGGACAGGTCTGTCCCTGTATAACACTGGGGTACAGTACTGGTGGGGACAGGTCTGTCCCTGTATAACAACGGGCTACAGTACTGGTGGGGACAGGTCTGTCACTGTATAACACTGGGGTACAGTACTGGTGGGGACGGGTCTGTCCCTGTATAACACTGGGGTACAGTACTGGTGGGGACAGGTCTGTCCCTGTATAACACTGGGGTACAGTACTGGTGGGGACGGGTCTGTCCCTGTATAACACTGGGGTACAGTACAGGTGGGGACAGGTCTGTCCCTGTATAACACTGGGGTACAGTACTGGTGGGGACGGGTCTGTCCTTGTATAACACTGGGGTACAGTACTGGTGGGGACGGGTCTGTCCCTGTATAACACTGGGGTACAGTACTGGTGTGGGACAGGTCTATGACTGTATAACACTGGGGTACAGTACTGGTGGGGACGGGTCTGTCACTGTATAACAATGGGGTACAGTACTGGTGGGGGACGGGTCTGTCACTATATAACACTGGGGTACTGTACTGATGGGGGACAGGTCTGTCACTGTATAACACTGGGGTACAGTACTGGTGGGGACGGGTCTGTCACTGTATAACACTGGGGTACTGTACTGGTGGGGACGGGTCTGTCACTGTATAACACTGGGGTACAGTACTGGTAGGGACGGGTCTCTCTGTATAACACTGGGGTACAGTACTGGTGGGGACGGGTCTGTCCCTGTATAACACTGGGGTACAGTACTGATGGGGGACAGGTCTGTCCCTGTATAACACTGGGGTACAGTACTGGTGGGGACAGGTCTGTCCCTGTATAACACTGGGGTACAGTACTGGTGGGGACAGGTCTGTCCCTGTATAACACTGGGGTACTGTACTGGTGGGGACGGGTCTGTCACTGTATAACACTGGGGTACAGTACTGGTGGGGACAGGTCTGTCCCTGTATAACACTGGGGTACAGTACTGGTGGGGACAGGTCTGTCCCTGTATAACACTGGGGTACAGTACTGGTGGGGACGGGTCTGTCACTGTATAACACTGGGGTACAGTACTGGTGGGGACGGGTCTGTCCTTGTATAACACTGGGGTACAGTACTGGTGGGGACAGGTCTGTCCCTGTATAACACTGGGGTACAGTACTGGTGGGGACAGGTCTGTCCCTGTATAACAACGGGCTACAGTACTGGTGGGGACAGGTCTGTCACTGTATAACACTGGGGTACAGTACTGGTGGGGACGGGTCTGTCCCTGTATAACACTGGGGTACAGTACTGGTGGGGACAGGTCTGTCCCTGTATAACACTGGGGTACAGTACTGGTGGGGACGGGTCTGTCCCTGTATAACACTGGGGTACAGTACTGGTGGGGACAGGTCTGTCCCTGTATAATCCTGGGGTACCGTACTGGTGGGGGACAGGTCTGTCCCTGTATAACACTGGGGTACAGTACTGGTGGGGACGGGTCTGTCCCTGTATAACACTGGGGTACAGTACTGGTGGGGGACAGGTCTGTCACTGTATAACACTGGGGTACAGTACTGGTGGGGACGGGTCTGTCCCTGTATAACACTGGGGTCCCGTACTGGTGGGGACGGGTCTGTCCCTGTATAACCCTGGGGTCCCGTACTGGTGGGGACGGGTCTGTCCCTGTATAACACTGGGGTACAGTACTGGTGGGGACAGGTCTGTCCCTGTATAACACTGGGGTACAGTACTGGTGGGGACGGGTCTGTCCCTGTATAACACTGGGGTACAGTACTGGTGGGGACGGGTCTGTCCCTGTATAACACTGGGGTCCCGTACTGGTGGGGACAGGTCTGTCCCTGTATAAACCTGGGGTCCCGTACTGGTGGGGACGGGTCTGTCCCTGTATAATCCTGGGGTACCGTACTGGTGGGGGACAGGTCTGTCCCTGTATAATCCTGGGGTACAGTACTGGTGGGGACGGGTCTGTCCCTGTATAACACTGGGGTACAGTACTGGGTGGGGACAGGTCTGTCCCTGTATAACACTGGGGTCCCGTACTGGTGGGGACAGGTCTGTCCCTGTATAACCCTGGGGTCCCGTACTGGTGGGGACAGGTCTGTCCCTGTATAACCCTGGGGTCCCGTACTGGTGGGGACAGGTCTGTCCCTGTATAACACTGGGGTACAGTACTGGTGGGGACGGGTCTGTCACTGTATAACACTGGGGTACTGTACTGGTGGGGACGGGTCTGTCACTGTATAACACTGGGGTATAGTACTGGTGGGGGACAGCTCTGTCCCTGTATAACACTGGGGTACAGTACTGGTGGGGACAGGTCTGTCCCTGTATAACACTGGGGTACAGTACTGGTGGGGACAGGTCTGTCCCTGTATAACAACGGGCTACAGTACTGGTGGGGACAGGTCTGTCACTGTATAACACTGGGGTACAGTACTGGTGGGGACGGGTCTGTCCCTGTATAACACTGGGGTACAGTACTGGTGGGGACAGGTCTGTCCCTGTATAACACTGGGGTACAGTACTGGTGGGGACGGGTCTGTCCCTGTATAACACTGGGGTACAGTACAGGTGGGGACAGGTCTGTCCCTGTATAACACTGGGGTACAGTACTGGTGGGGACGGGTCTGTCCTTGTATAACACTGGGGTACAGTACTGGTGGGGACGGGTCTGTCCCTGTATAACACTGGGGTACAGTACTGGTGGGGGACAGGTCTATGACTGTATAACACTGGGGTACAGTACTGGTGGGGACGGGTCTGTCACTATAACAATGGGGTACAGTACTGGTGGGGGACGGGTCTGTCACTATATAACACTGGGGTACTGTACTGGTGGGGGACAGGTCTGTCACTGTATAACACTGGGGTACAGTACTGGTGGGGACGGGTCTGTCACTGTATAACACTGGGGTACTGTACTGGTGGGGACGGGTCTGTCACTGTATAACACTGGGGTACAGTACTGGTAGGGACGGGTCTCTCTGTATAACACTGGGGTACAGTACTGGTGGGGACGGGTCTGTCCCTGTATAACACTGGGGTACAGTACTGATGGGGGACAGGTCTGTCCCTGTATAACACTGGGGTACAGTACTGGTGGGGACAGGTCTGTCCCTGTATAACACTGGGGTACAGTACTGGTGGGGACAGGTCTGTCCCTGTATAACACTGGGGTACTGTACTGGTGGGGACGGGTCTGTCACTGTATAACACTGGGGTACAGTACTGGTGGGGACAGGTCTGTCCCTGTATAACACTGGGGTACAGTACTGGTGGGGACAGGTCTGTCCCTGTATAACACTGGGGTACAGTACTGGTGGGGACGGGTCTGTCACTGTATAACACTGGGGTACAGTACTGGTGGGGACGGGTCTGTCCTTGTATAACACTGGGGTACAGTACTGGTGGGGACAGGTCTGTCCCTGTATAACACTGGGGTACAGTACTGGTGGGGACAGGTCTGTCCCTGTATAACAACGGGCTACAGTACTGGTGGGGACAGGTCTGTCACTGTATAACACTGGGGTACAGTACTGGTGGGGACGGGTCTGTCCCTGTATAACACTGGGGTACAGTACTGGTGGGGACAGGTCTGTCCCTGTATAACACTGGGGTACAGTACTGGTGGGGACGGGTCTGTCCCTGTATAACACTGGGGTACAGTACTGGTGGGGACAGGTCTGTCCCTGTATAACACTGGGGTACAGTACTGGTGGGGACGGGTCTGTCCCTGTATAACACTGGGGTACAGTACTGGTGGGGGACAGGTCTGTCACTGTATAACACGGGGGTACAGTACTGGTGGGGACGGGTCTGTCCCTGTATAACACTGGGGTCCCGTACTGGTGGGGACGGGTCTGTCCCTGTATAACCCTGGGGTCCCGTACTGGTGGGGACGGGTCTGTCCCTGTATAACACTGGGGTACAGTACTGGTGGGGGACAGGTCTATGACTGTATAACACTGGGGTACAGTACTGGTGGGGACGGGTCTGTCACTGTATAACAATGGGGTACAGTACTGGTGGGGGACGGGTCTGTCACTATATAACACTGGGGTACAGTACTGGTGGGGACGGGTCTGTCCCTTTATAACACTGGGGTACAGTACTGGTGGGGGACAGGTCTGTCACTGTATAACACTGGGGTACAGTACTGGTGGGGACGGGTCTGTCCATGTATAACACTGGGGTACAGTACTGGTGGGGGACAGGTCTGTCACTGTATAACACTGGGGTACAGTACTGGTGGGGACAGGTCTGTCACTGTATAACACTGGGGTACAGTACTGGTGGGGACAGGTCTGTCCCTATATAACACTGGGGTACAGTACTGGTGGGGACAGGTCTGTCCCTGTATAACCCTGGGGTACTGTACTGGTGTGGACGGGTCTGTCGCTGTATAACACTGGGGTACTGTACTGGTGGGGACAGGTCTGTCCCTGTATAACACTGGGGTACTGTACTGGTGGGGACAGGTCTGTCCCTGTATAACACTGGGGTACTGTACTGGTGGGGGACAGGTCTGTCACTGTATAACACTGGGGTACAGTACTGGTGGGGACAGGTCTGTCACTGTATAACACTGGGGTACTGTACTGGTGGGGACGGGTCTGTCACTGTATAACACTGGGGTACAGTACTGGTAGGGACGGGTCTCTCTGTATAACTCTGGGGTACAGTACTGGTGGGGACGGGTCTGTCCCTGTATAACACTGGGGTACAGTACTGATGGGGGACAGGTCTGTCCCTGTATAACACTGGGGTACAGGACTGGTGGGGACAGGTCTGTCCCTGTATAACACTGGGGTACAATACTGGTGGGGACAGGTCTGTCCCTGTATAACACTGGGGTACAGTACTGGTGGGGACGGGTCTGTCACTGTATAACACTGGGGTACTGTACTGGTGGGGACGGGTCTGTCACTGTATAACACTGGGGTATAGTACTGGTGGGGGACAGCTCTGTCCCTGTATAACACTGGGGTACAGTACTGGTGGGGACAGGTCTGTCCCTGTATAACACTGGGGTACAGTACTGGTGGGGACAGGTCTGTCCCTGTATAACAACGGGCTACAGTACTGGTGGGGACAGGTCTGTCACTGTATAACACTGGGGTACAGTACTGGTGGGGACGGGTCTGTCCCTGTATAACACTGGGGTACAGTACTGGTGGGGACAGGTCTGTCCCTGTATAACACTGGGGTACAGTACTGGTGGGGACGGGTCTGTCCCTGTATAACACTGGGGTACAGTACAGGTGGGGACAGGTCTGTCCCTGTATAACACTGGGGTACAGTACTGGTGGGGACGGGTCTGTCCTTGTATAACACTGGGGTACAGTACTGGTGGGGACGGGTCTGTCCCTGTATAACACTGGGGTACAGTACTGGTGTGGGACAGGTCTATGACTGTATAACACTGGGGTACAGTACTGGTGGGGACGGGTCTGTCACTGTATAACAATGGGGTACAGTACTGGTGGGGGACGGGTCTGTCACTATATAACACTGGGGTACTGTACTGATGGGGGACAGGTCTGTCACTGTATAACACTGGGGTACAGTACTGGTGGGGACGGGTCTGTCACTGTATAACACTGGGGTACTGTACTGGTGGGGACGGGTCTGTCACTGTATAACACTGGGGTACAGTACTGGTAGGGACGGGTCTCTCTGTATAACACTGGGGTACAGTACTGGTGGGGACGGGTCTGTCCCTGTATAACACTGGGGTACAGTACTGATGGGGGACAGGTCTGTCCCTGTATAACACTGGGGTACAGTACTGGTGGGGACAGGTCTGTCCCTGTATAACACTGGGGTACAGTACTGGTGGGGACAGGTCTGTCCCTGTATAACACTGGGGTACTGTACTGGTGGGGACGGGTCTGTCACTGTATAACACTGGGGTACAGTACTGGTGGGGACAGGTCTGTCCCTGTATAACACTGGGGTACAGTACTGGTGGGGACGGGTCTGTCACTGTATAACACTGGGGTACAGTACTGGTGGGGACGGGTCTGTCCTTGTATAACACTGGGGTACAGTACTGGTGGGGACAGGTCTGTCCCTGTATAACACTGGGGTACAGTACTGGTGGGGACAGGTCTGTCCCTGTATAACAACGGGCTACAGTACTGGTGGGGACAGGTCTGTCACTGTATAACACTGGGGTACAGTACTGGTGGGGACGGGTCTGTCCCTGTATAACACTGGGGTACAGTACTGGTGGGGACAGGTCTGTCCCTGTATAACACTGGGGTACAGTACTGGTGGGGACGGGTCTGTCCCTGTATAACACTGGGGTACAGTACTGGTGGGGACAGGTCTGTCCCTGTATAATCCTGGGGGTACCGTACTGGTGGGGGACAGGTCTGTCCCTGTATAACACTGGGGTACAGTACTGGTGGGGACGGGTCTGTCCCTGTATAACACTGGGGTACAGTACTGGTGGGGGACAGGTCTGTCACTGTATAACACTGGGGTACAGTACTGGTGGGGACGGGTCTGTCCCTGTATAACACTGGGGTCCCGTACTGGTGGGGACGGGTCTGTCCCTGTATAACCCTGGGGTCCCGTACTGGTGGGGACGGGTCTGTCCCTGTATAACACTGGGGTACAGTACTGGTGGGGGACAGGTCTGTCCCTGTATAACACTGGGGTACAGTACTGGTGGGGACGGGTCTGTCCCTGTATAACACTGGGGTACAGTACTGGTGGGGACGGGTCTGTCCCTGTATAACACTGGGGTCCCGTACTGGTGGGGGACAGGTCTGTCCCTGTATAAACCTGGGGTCCCGTACTGGTGGGGACGGGTCTGTCCCTGTATAATCCTGGGGTACCGTACTGGTGGGGGACAGGTCTGTCCCTGTATAATCCTGGGGTACAGTACTGGTGGGGACGGGTCTGTCCCTGTATAACACTGGGGTACAGTACTGGGTGGGGACAGGTCTGTCCCTGTATAACACTGGGGTCCCCGTACTGGTGGGGACAGGTCTGTCCCTGTATAACACTGGGGTCCCGTACTGGTGGGGACAGGTCTGTCCCTGTATAACCCTGGGGTCCCGTACTGGTGGGGACAGGTCTGTCCCTGTATAACCCTGGGGTCCCGTACTGGTGGGGACAGGTCTGTCCCTGTATAACACTGGGGTACAGTACTGGTGGGGACGGGTCTGTCACTGTATAACACTGGGGTACTGTACTGGTGGGGACGGGTCTGTCACTGTATAACACTGGGGTATAGTACTGGTGGGGGACAGCTCTGTCCCTGTATAACACTGGGGTACAGTACTGGTGGGGACAGGTCTGTCCCTGTATAACACTGGGGGTACAGTACTGGTGGGGACAGGTCTGTCCCTGTATAACAACGGGCTACAGTACTGGTGGGGACAGGTCTGTCACTGTATAACACTGGGGGTACAGTACTGGTGGGGACGGGTCTGTCCCTGTATAACACTGGGGTACAGTACTGGTGGGGACAGGTCTGTCCCTGTATAACACTGGGGTACAGTACTGGTGGGGACGGGTCTGTCCCTGTATAACACTGGGGTACAGTACAGGTGGGGACAGGTCTGTCCCTGTATAACACTGGGGTACAGTACTGGTGGGGACGGGTCTGTCCTTGTATAACACTGGGGTACAGTACTGGTGGGGACGGGTCTGTCCCTGTATAACACTGGGGTACAGTACTGGTGGGGGACAGGTCTGTCACTGTATAACACTGGGGTACAGTACTGGTGGGGACGGGTCTGTCACTGTATAACACTGGGGTACTGTACTGGTGGGGACGGGTCTGTCACTGTATAACACTGGGGTACAGTACTGGTAGGGACGGGTCTCTCTGTATAACACTGGGGTACAGTACTGGTGGGGACGGGTCTGTCCCTGTATAACACTGGGGTACAGTACTGATGGGGGGACAGGTCTGTCCCTGTATAACACTGGGGGTACAGTACTGGTGGGGACAGGTCTGTCCCTGTATAACACTGGGGTACAGTACTGGTGGGGACAGGTCTGTCCCTGTATAACACTGGGGTACTGTACTGGTGGGGACGGGTCTGTCACTGTATAACACTGGGGTACAGTACTGGTGGGGACAGGTCTGTCCCTGTATAACACTGGGGTACAGTACTGGTGGGGACAGGTCTGTCCCTGTATAACACTGGGGTACAGTACTGGTGGGGACGGGTCTGTCACTGTATAACACTGGGGTACAGTACTGGTGGGGACGGGTCTGTCCTTGTATAACACTGGGGGTACAGTACTGGTGGGGACAGGTCTGTCCCTGTATAACACTGGGGTACAGTACTGGTGGGGACAGGTCTGTCCCTGTATAACAACGGGCTACAGTACTGGTGGGGACAGGTCTGTCACTGTATAACACTGGGGTACAGTACTGGTGGGGACGGGTCTGTCCCTGTATAACACTGGGGTACAGTACTGGTGGGGACAGGTCTGTCCCTGTATAACACTGGGGTACAGTACTGGTGGGGACGGGTCTGTCCCTGTATAACACTGGGGTACAGTACTGGTGGGGACAGGTCTGTCCCTGTATAACACTGGGGTACAGTACTGGTGGGGACGGGTCTGTCCCTTGTATAACACTGGGGTACAGTACTGGTGGGGGACAGGTCTGTCACTGTATAACACGGGGGGTACAGTACTGGTGGGGACGGGTCTGTCCTGTATAACACTGGGGTCCCGTACTGGTGGGGACGGGTCTGTCCCTGTATAACCCTGGGGGTCCCGTACTGGTGGGGACGGGTCTGTCCCTGTATAACACTGGGGTACAGTACTGGTGGGGACAGGTCTGTCACTGTATAACACTGGGGTACAGTACTGGTGGGGACGGGTCTGTCCCTGTATAACACTGGGGTACAGTACTGGTGGGGGACGGGTCTGTCCCTGTATAACACTGGGGTCCCGTACTGGTGGGGACAGGTCTGTCCCTGTATAAACCTGGGGTCCCGTACTGGTGGGGACGGGTCTGTCCCTGTATAATCCTGGGGTACCGTACTGGTGGGGGACAGGTCTGTCCCCTGTATAATCCTGGGGTACAGTACTGGTGGGGACGGGTCTGTCCCTGTATAACACTGGGGTACAGTACTGGGTGGGGACAGGTCTGTCCCTGTATAACACTGGGGGTCCCGTACTGGTGGGGACAGGTCTGTCCCTGTATAACCCTGGGGTCCCGTACTGGTGGGGACAGGTCTGTCCCTGTATAACCCTGGGGTCCCGTACTGGTGGGGACAGGTCTGTCCCTGTATAACCCTGGGGTCCCGTACTGGTGGGGACGGGTCTGTCCCTGTATAACCCTGGGGTCCCGTACTGGTGGGGACGGGTCTGTCCCTGTATAACACTGGGGTACAGTACTGGTGGGGGGACAGGTCTGTCCCTGTATAACCCTGGGGTCCCGTACTGGTGGGGACGGGTCTGTCCCTGTATAACCCTGGGGTCCCGTACTGGTGGGGACGGGTCTGTCCCTGTATAACCCTGGGGTCCCGTACTGGTGGGTGTTATTTGTGTTGGTGTGGGTTTCACCTGGTGCTGATCCATCGTGTCTTGTGTCTCGTTGGTTCAGAGAGCGTTGGAAACCTCTCCTTCCTCGTTGGTGTTGCCCGCGGTTGAGTGGCGAGCCACGAGCTCCCTGCTCTCCTCCCTGCAGACCCAGACAGGCCGGAGTCCCCTCTACATTCACCAGCTGGCCATCCGGGAGCTGCGACTCAACGCCAGTGTGCCCTCGTT
The DNA here is from genome assembly GCF_047496795.1 of Chiloscyllium punctatum. Classification (NCBI taxonomy): domain Eukaryota; kingdom Metazoa; phylum Chordata; class Chondrichthyes; order Orectolobiformes; family Hemiscylliidae; genus Chiloscyllium; species Chiloscyllium punctatum. The sequence continues at coordinate 81,812 of NW_027310434.1, forward strand.
GTTGGTGATCCGCCTTCCGTACACCTCCAGGTAATCCCGGCTCGGCCTGGTGCCGATTGGGGGGGGAATGTTTCGGCGCTCAGTCCGATCTCGGAGACGTTGACTCCTGTTGTCTGTTTAACCCTGTTCACCTCCTGTTTCTAGCTCCGTTATGATGCCCGCCAAAGACGCTCTCACTGGGAATGGTAAGGCGATGAAATCTTCCCCGGGAGTTTGCTGCCCGGTTCCTCTCCTCGCTGCCCTGTCAGCCTGTTCTGCGCGCTCCTGATTAATCCCCCCCCCCTCCCCTCCCCCCCCCCCCCCCCCCCCCCCCCCCCCGTCCTCCATATCCATTCTAACAGCTGCCCTAGCCCTGCGCGGGCTCTCTTT
>NW_027310435.1:0-47500 GCF_047496795.1 Chiloscyllium punctatum
CACACACACTCACACTCACACACACATACACACACACACTCACACTCACACACACTCACACTCACACACACTCACACTCACACACTCCACACACACACACACACACACACACACTCTCTCCACACACACACACTCACACTCACACACACTCACACCCACACACTCTCACACACACACTCACACTCACACACTCACACTCACACACTCACACTCACACACACAGCACTGGAATGATGGGTCCCATATACCTTAGGGTCATGTCCCTGTTTGAAGATGGTCTCCCCCTGCTCTCTCCTCTCTCTGTCTCTCTCTCTCTATATATACCCCTCTCTCCTCTCTCTCTGTCTCTCCCTCTCTCTCTCCCCCCCTCTCTCTGTCTCTCCCTCTCTCTCTCCCCCCCTCTCTCTGTCTCTCTCTCTCTCTCTCTCTCTCTCTCTCCGCGCCCCCCCTCTCAGTTCCTCACTTGTTCTGTCTCCTTGTCTCTTCCACTCCCTCCATGGCTCCCTGTTTTTCGCAAAATGTTAACGTACGAACATTGAGCCATGAAATTGAGTCTGTAGGTGTGGAGACTGACTGGAAGCACATTCTTTCCCTCTCACTCCCCCTGGATCCTGGATGTTAAAGCAAGAGTCTCAGAAAATTAGCGTGTAGATGCAGCAAGTGATGAAGGAGTCTTTATGGGGAGAGGGATTAGAGTTTAAGGGAGGGGGGGGTTTGTTCCAGTTACGCAGGGTGCTGGTGAGACTGTACCTGGGTTACTGGGTACAGCGCTGGGCCCCATACTTCAAAAAGGAAGCCACAGCAATGCAGGCGGGTTCCAGAGAGATTAGCGAGACTGGTTTCTGGGACAAAGGAGCTGACTTTGTCTCCTTAGCTATTGGACGAATGAGGAGGGGTCTTACAGAAACAGGCAAGATTCCGAGGGGAATTGGGGAAGGCGCACGGCTGAGATACTGTTCCCATGGGTTGGGGGCATAGGGAATGGAGGGGAGTCTGGAACGAAGGGAGGTAGTTACAGAATAAAGGGACACGCGTTTAACACCGGATACAGAGGGTGTTCTATTCCTGAGGAGTCCAGGATTCTGCTGTCCGGAGACGACCGGAGGATATACAAATGAAACTATTTGCGCACGAGGTGGATGGATGTTCACAATCCCGAGGGCTGCGCGGAGGTGTGTTGGGGGGGGGAGGGGGGGTGGTTTCAGCGAGGGGCTGATCGGCCGTGACCTGATGGAACGGTGGGCTAGTCTGGGAGGGCAGAATGGCCTGTCACTGACCCGATGTTGCTGGGAGTGGGGTGAGCGCAGTCACATGGAGCCAGAGACAGAGCTGCAGCTAATTGCTCAGGGCCCGCACCCTCTGAAGCTCTGTCCCTCCCTCAGGTCCAGGAGTACGAGACTGTTCGACCGGGAGAGGCACTGGGTGTAACGTTTACCCTCCAATCAGACGCTCCGTCTACGACGTACTATCTCATCGTCAGGAATGACCGAAACTGGACCCAACACGTCAATCCCTCCAGGTACACACCCAGCACGGGGTTAGACACAGAGTAAAGCTCCCTCTACACTGACCCCCATCACAGGGACAGGGACAGCACGGGGTTAGACACAGAGTAAAGCTCCCTCTACACTGTCCCCCATCAAACACCCCCAGGGACAGGGACAGCACGGGGTTAGATACAGAGTAAAGCTCCCTCTACACTGTCCCCCCATCAAACACTCCCAGGGACAGGGACAGAACGGGGTTAGATACAGAGTAAAGCTCCCTCTACACTGTCCCCCATCAAACACTCCCAGGGACAGCGACAGCACGGGGTTAAATACAGAGTAAAGCTCCCTCTACACTGTCCCCCCCATCAAACACTCCCAGGGACAGGGACAGCACGGGGTTAGATACAGAGTAAAGCTCCCTCTACACTGTCCCCCCATCAAACACTCCCAGGGAAAGGGACAGCACGGGGTTAGATACAGAGTAAAGCTCCCTCTACACTGTCCCCCCATCAAACACTCCCAGGGACTGGGACAGCACGGGGTTAGATACAGAGTAAAGCTCCCTCTACACTGTCCCCCATCACAGGGACAGGGACAGCACGGGGTTAGATACAGAGTAAAGCTCCCTCTGCACTGTCCCCCCATCCCAGGGACAGCACGGGGTTAGATACAGAGTAAAGCTCCCTCTACACTGTCCCCCCATCAAACACTCCAGGGACAGGGACAGCACGGGCTTAGACACAGAGTAAAGCTCCCTCTACACTGTCCCCCCCATCAAACACCCCCAGGGACAGGGAGACAGCACGGGGTTAGATACAGGGTAAAGCTCTCTCTACACTGTCCCCAAAACAAACACCCCCAGGGACAGGGACAGTACGGGGTTAGATACAGAGTAAAGCTCCCTCTACACTGTCCCCCCATCAAACACTCCCAGGGACAGGGACGGCACGGGGTTAGATACAGAGTAAAGCTCCCTGTACACTGTCTCCCCATCAAACACTCCCAGGGACAGGGACAGCACGGGGTTAGGTACAGAGTAAAGCTCCCTCTACACTGTCCCCCCATCAAACACTCCCAGGGACAGGGACAGCATGGGGTTAGATACAGAGTAAAGCTCCCTCTACACTGTTCCCCCATCAAACACTCCCAGGACAGGGTCAGCACGGGGTGAGATACAGAGTAAAGCTCCCTCTACACTGTTCCCCCATCAAACACTCCCAGGGGACAGGGACAACACAGGGTTAGATACAGAGTAAAGCTCCCTCTACACTGTCCCCCCCATCAAACACTCCCAGGGACAGGGACAGCACAGGGTTAGATACAGAGTAAAGCTCCCTCTACACTGTCCCCCCATCAAACACTCCCAGGGACAGGGACAGCACGGGGTTAGATACAGAGTAAAGCTCCCTCTACACTGTCCCCCCATCAAACACTCCCAGGGACAGGGACAGCACGGGGTTAGATACAGAGTAAAGCTCCCTCTACACTGTCCCCCCATCAAACACTCCCAGGGACAGGGACAGCACGGGGTTAGATACAGAGTAAAGCTCCCTCTACACTGTCCCCCATCAAACACTCCCAGGGACAGGGACAGCCCCGGGGTTAGATACAGAGTAAAGCCTCCTCTACACTGTCCCCCCATCAAACACTCCCAGGGACAGGGACAGCACGGGGTTAGATACAGAGTAAAGCTCCCTCTACACTGTCCCCCATCAAACACTCCCAGGGACAGCCCGGGGTTAGATACAGAGTAAAGCTCCCTCTACACTGTCCCCCCATCAAACACTCCCAGGGACAGGGACAGCACGGGGTTAGATACAGAGTAAAGCTCCCTCTTCACTGTCCCCCATCAAACACTCCCAGGGACGGGGACAGCACGGGGTTAGATACAGAGTAAAGCTCTCTCTACACTGTCCCCCATCAAACACTCCCAGGGACAGGGACAGCACGGGGTTAGATACAGAGTAAAGCTCCCTCTACACTGTCCCCCCATCAAACACTCCCAGGGACAGGGACAGCACGGGGTTAGATACAGAGTAAAGCTCCCTCTACACTGTACCCCCATCAAACACTCCCAGGGACAGGGACAGCACGGGGTTAGATACAGAGTAAAGTTCCCTCTACACTGTCCCCCATCAAACACTCCCAGGGACAGGGACAGCACGGGGTTAGATACAGAGTAAAGCTCCCTCTACACTGTCCCCCATCAAACACTCCCAGGGACAGGGACAGCACGGGGTTAGATACAGAGTAAAGCTCCCTCTACACTGTCCCCCATCAAACACTCCCAGGGACAGGGACAGCACAGGGTTAGATACAGAGTAAAGCTCCCTCTACACTGTCCCCCCATCAAACACTCCCAGGGACAGGGACAGCACGGGGTTAGATACAGAGTAAAGCTCCCTTTACACTGTCCCCCCATCAAACACTCCCAGGGACAGCGACAGCCCGGGGTTAGATACAGAGTAAAGCTCCCTCTACACTGTCCCCCCATCAAACACTCCCAGGGACAGGGACAGCACGGGGTCAGATACAGAGTGGAGGGGAATGAGTAAATCAGGGTGAGGGGGAGAGAAGGGGATTGGGGGTAGATGGAGGGGATGGTGGCAGGGGTGTGAGGTGGGGCAGGAAGAGGCTGGATGGGCTGAATGGTCTGATTGCTCGCGGTTGACCCCTCGTATTGTCGGTGTGTGACAGGGTGACCATCGGGGGGAGTGAGACAGTGGATGGTGTGGCTGAATTCACTGTCCCCAAGGGAATACCCTCAGGAACAACTCTCACTGTCTCCATTGAAGCATCATCTCCAGACACTGGGGACTTCAACCGTGAAGTAATCCGTCTGACAGTGATGGACGAGGTAACGTGGGGCAGTGCATCGCTCGCTCCGGACCAGGGGGTCAGGGGAACTTGGGAGAGGGGCACGGTCACCCTCACACCCTGGCAAGAGGGTCAGTGCTGAGGGAGTGGGCACTGTCGGAGTGTCAGCGCTGTGGGAGTGGGCACTGTCGGAGGGTCAGTGCTGAGGGAGTGGGCACTGTCGGAGGGTCAGTGCTGAGGGAGTGGGCACTGTCGGAGGGTCAGTGCTGAGGGAGTGGGCACTGTCGGAGGGTCAGTGCTGAGGGAAGTGGGCACTGTCGGAGGGTCAGTGCTGAGGGAGTGGGCACTGTCGGACTGTCAGCGCTGTGGGAGTGGGCACTGTTGGAGGGTCAGTGCTGAGGGAGTGGGGCACTGTCGGAGGGTCAGTGCTGACGGAGTGGGCACTTTCGGAGGGTCAGTGCTGAGGGAGTGGGCACTGTCGGAGGGTCAGTGCTGAGGGAGTGGGCACTGTCGGAGGGTCAGTGCTGAGGGAGCACCGCACTGTCGGAGGGTCAGTGCTGAGGGAGAGCCGCACTGTCGGAAGGTCAGTGCTGAGGGAGTGGGCACTGTCGGAGGGTCAGTGCTGAGGGAGAAGGTCAGTGCTGAGGGAGTGGGCACTGTCGGAGGGTCAGTGCTGAGGGAGTGAGCACTGTCGGAGGGTCAGTGCTGAGGGAGTGGGCACTGTCGGAGGGTCAGTGCTTAGAGAGTGGGCACTGTCGGAGGGTCAGTGCTGAGGGAGTGGGGACTGTCGGAGGGTCAGTGCTGAGGGAGTGGGCACTGTCGGAGGGTCAGTGCTGAGGGAGTGGGCACTGTCGGAGGGTCAGTGCTGAGGGAGCACCGCACTGTCGGAGGGTCAGTGCTGAGGGAGAGCCGCACTGTCGGAAGGTCAGTGCTGAGGGAGTGGGCACTGACGGAGGGTCAGTGCTGAGGGAGTGAGCACTGTCGGAGGGTCAGTGCTGAGGGAGTGGGCACTGTCGGAGGGTCAGTGCTTAGAGAGTGGGCACTGTCGGAGGGTCAGTGCTGAGGGAGTGGGCACTGTCGGAGGGTCAGTACTGAGGGAATGGGCACTGTCGGAGGGTCAGTGCTGAGGGAGAGGGCACTGTCGGAGGGTCAGTGCTGAGGGAGTGGGCACTGTCAGAGGGTCAGTGCTGGGGGAGTGGGCACTGTCGGAGGGTCAGTGCTGAGGGAGCACCGCACTGTCGGAGGGTCAGTGCTGAGGGAGAGCCGCACTGTCGGAAGGTCAGTGCTGAGGGAGTGGGCACTGTCGGAGGGTCAGTGCTGAGGGAGTGAGCACTGTCGGAGGGTCAGTGCTGAGGGAGTGGGCACTGTCGGAGGGTCAGTGCTTAGAGAGTGGGCACTGTCGGAGGGTCAGTGCTGAGGGAGTGGGCACTGTCGGAGGGTCAGTACTGAGGGAATGGGCACTGTCGGAGGTCAGTGCTGAGGGAGAGGGCACTGTCGGAGGGTCAGTGCTGAGGGAGTGGGCACTGTCAGAGGGTCAGTGCTGGGGGAGTGGGCACTGTCGGAGGGTCAGTGCTGAGGGAGTGCTCTGTTCCCTCCTGAATCCTGTCCCTCCCTCTCCCTCAGGTTGTCGACCTCCTGTCTCCGAACTGCAGTGTCACCCACCTGGTCAATCCCTGCCCACCTTCCCCTGGCACTAACTGCAGTTCCAAGACCTGGCAGCTGGAGGCTCTCCTGTCCGACTCGGGGACGGGTATTGCCAGGGTTTACAGTCGCCCGGGTAACGGCACCTTGGAGACCCGGCCGGTCGGGGCCGGACAGCACTGCGGCCAATTACAGCGCCTCCTGCTGTTTCCCAGAGGGTGGAGCTCATCGCTGTCGATGGAGTTGGGAACATCGGCAAGTGTTCAGTCTGGGTGGGGCTGCCCACGACCCCCCACACGTCTCCCACCTCCGGGACAGCTCCCACCTCCGGGACGTCTCCCCCCTCCCAGACGACTCCCCCCTCCCAGACGACACCCCCCTCCCAGACGACTCCCCCCTCCCAGACGCCTCCCCCCTCCCAGACAGCTCCCCCCTCCCAGACATCTCCACCCTCCGGGACGTCTCCCCCCTCCCAGACGACACCCCCCTCCCAGACGACTCCCCCCTCCCAGACGACTCCCCCCTCCCAGACGCCTCCCCCCTCCCAGACGCCTCCCCCCTCCCAGACATCTCCCCCCTCCCAGACGCCTCCCCCCTCCCAGACGTCTCCCCCCTCCCAGACATCTCCACCCTCCGGGACGTCTCCCCCCTCCCAGACGCCTCCCCCCTCCCAGACATCTCCCCCTCCCAGACGCCTCCCCCCTCCCAGACGTCTCCCCCCTCCCAGACATCTCCACCCTCCGGGACGTCTCCCCCCTCCCAGACGACTCCCCCCTCCCAGACATCTCCCCCCTCCCAGACGCCTCCCCCCTCCCAGACATCTCCACCCTCCCAGACATCTCCCCCCTCCCAGACATCTCCACCCTCCCAGACATCTCCCCCCTCCCAGACATCTCCCAACCCCCAAGGGTCTCCATTCTCCAAAGTATCTTGCAATCTCCCTAGACCTCTCTATAATCCCAGACGTCTCCCCCCTCCCAGACGTCTCCCCCCTCCCAGACCTCTCTCCATCCCAGACGTCGCCCCCCTCCCAGACGTCGCCCCCCTCCCAGACGTCTCCCCCCTCCCAGACGTCTCCCCCCTCCCAGACCTCTCTCCCATCCCAGACGTCGCCCCCCTCCCAGACGTCTCCCCCCTCCCAGACCTCTCTCCCATCCCAGACGTCTCCCCCCTCCCAGACGTCTCCCCCCTCCCAGACCTCTCCCCCCTCCCAGACGTCTCCCCCCTCCCAGACCTCTCTCCCCTCGCAGACGTCTCCCCCCTCCCAGACCTCTCTCCCCTCGCAGACGTCTCCCCCCTCCCAGACGTCTCCCCCCTCCCAGACGTCTCCCCCCTCCCAGACGTCTCCCCCCTCCCAGACGTCTCCCCCCTCCCAGACGTCTCCCCCCTCCAGACGTCCCTCCCCTCCCAGGGGGTGTCCTGTCTGATCTTCATGGTCATTTCGGGTTTGCAATAAGATTCACTGGGGAATGGGGAATGGGGTCTTGGGAAAGGGGGCTGGGGTCTCCGGTCTGGGGAATGGGGAACGGGGTCTGGGGACGAGGGACTTGGGAATGGGGTCTGGGACTGGGGAATGGGGTCTGGGGGATGGGGGATGGGGGATGGGGAATGGGGTCTGGGGACTGGTGGATGGGGTCGGGAATGTGGAATGGGGTCTGGGGAATGGGGTCTGGGGACTGGGGGATGGGGTCTGGGGAATGGGGTCTGGGGTCTGGGGGATGGGGTCTGGGGGATGGGGAATGAGAAATGGGGAATGGGGAATGGGGAATGGGGAATGGGGTCTGGGGGATGGGGTCTGGGGTCTGGGGGATGGGGAATGAGAAATGGGGAATGGGGTCTGGGGACTGGGGGATGGGGTCTGGGGGATGGGGTCTGGGGGATGGGGAATGAGAAATGGGGAATGGGGAATGGGCTCTGGGGAATGGGGTCTGGGGAATGGGGATGGGGTCTGGGGAATGGGGTCTGGGGGATGGGGGATGGGGAATGAGAAATGGGGAATGGGGTCTGGGGACTGGGGGATGGGGTCTGGGGGATGGGGTCTGGGGGATGGGGAATGGGGGAATGGGGTCTGGGGACTGGGGGATGGGGTCTGGGGAATGGGGTCTGGGGGATGGGGTCTGGGGGATGGGGAATGAGAAATGGGGAATGGGGTCTGGGGACTGGGGGATGGGGTCTGGGGGATGGGGTCTGGGGAATGGGGTCTGGGGTCTGGGGGATGGGGAATGAGAAATGGGGAATGGGGAATGGGGTCTGGGGACTGGGGGATGGGGAATGGGGAATGGGGTCTGGGGAATGGGGACTGGGGAATGGGGTCTGGGGAATGGGGACTGGGGAATGGGGTCTGGGGACTGGGGGATGGGGTCTGGGGAATGGGGTCTGGGGGATGGGGTCTGGGGGATGGGGAATGAGAAATGGGGAATGGGGTCTGGGGACTGGGGAATGGGGTCTGGGGATGGGGAATGAGAAATGGGGAATGGGGTCTGGGGACTGGGGGATGGGGACTGGGGGATGGGGTCTGGGGAATGGGGTCTGGGGACTGGGGGATGGGGACTGGGGGATGGGGTCTGGGGACTGGGGGATGGGGGATGGGGAATGAGAAATGGGGTCTGGGGACTGGGGGATGGGGTCTGGGGAATGGGGTCTGGGGGATGGGGAATGAGAAATGGGGTCTGGGGGATGGGGAATGAGAAATGGGGACTGGGGAATGGGGAATGGGGACTGGGGGATGGGGTCTGGGGGATGGGGTCTGGGGTCTGGGGTCTGGGGGATGGGGAATGAGAAATGGGGTCTGGGGACTGGGGGATGGGGTCTGGGGTCTGGGGTCTGGGGGATGGGGAATGAGAAATGGGGAATGGGGTCTGGGGACTGGGGATGGGGTCTGGGGACTGGGGGATGGGGTCTGGGGATGGGGTCTGGGGGATGGGGTCTGGGGGATGGGGAATGGGGAATGGGGAATGGGGTCTGGGGGGATGGGGAATGGGGAATGGGGAATGGGGTCTGGGGAATGGGGTCTGGGGGATGGGGTCTGGGGACTGGGGACTGGGGAATGGGGACTGGGGAATGGGGGCTGGGGGATGGGGAATGGGGACTGGGGACTGGGGAATGGGGTCTGGGGAATGGGGAATGGGGAATGGGGGCTGGGGGATGGGGAATGGGGTCTGGGGAATGGGGTCCGGGGGATGGGGTCTGGGGGATGGGGTCTGGGGAATGGGGGCTGGGGGATGGGGAATGGGGACTGGGGACTGGGGAATGGGGTCTGGGGAATGGGGAATGGGGAATGGGGTCTGGGGAATGGGGAATGGGGTCTGGGGACTGGGGAATGGGGAATGGGGGATGGGGTCTGGGGGCTGGGAGCTGGGGAATGGGGTCTGGGGACTGGGAATGGGGACTGGGGAATGGGGAATGGGGAATGGGGACTGGGGAATGGAGGTCTGGGGAATGGGGACTGGGGAATGGGGAATGGGGACTGGGGGATGGGGGCTGGGGACTGGGGAATGGGGGAATGGGGAATGGGGAATGGGTCTGGGGGATGGGGAATGGTCAGGGCTAGGATCAGGGTTAGGGTTAGAGTTAGGGTCAGTGTCAGGGTCAGGGTCAGGCAGTCACAGAGGGTTAGGGTCAGGGTTAGGATATGAGTTAGGGTCAGGGTCAGGGTTAGGGCCAGGATTAGGTTAGAGTTAGGGTCAGGGTCAGGGTTAGGTTAGAGTTAGGGTCAGGGTCAGCGTCAGGGTCAGGGTGAGGCAGTCACAGAGGGTTAGGGTTAGGGTCAGGGTTAGGGTCAGGGTGAGGCAGTCACAGAGGGTGACTGGCTGTTTCAGAGTCATCTCCCTCCCCTTCTCTACGTCCCCTTCCCACCCCACACCTCTCCAGAGTGTCTCACCTCCTTGAGCTCTGTTCCAGGCGCTACACCAATGCACTGTCTCGGTGAAGTTACAGATATATTGTAAACGCTCTCTGAAAGTTTGCTTTACGGTTTCTTCCTGGTTTTTCTCTGTAATGAGCAACAGTACAATTCATATTGGGATTAATTAAACAAGTGATTGTGAGTGTGAGCATTTGTGACCGAGTCATTGTGTGTGTGGGTGAGTGTGTGTGTGTGTGTGGGTGTGTGGGTGTGTGGGTGAGTGTGGGTGAGTGTGGGTGAGTGTGTGTGTGGGTGTGTGGGTGTGTGGGTGAGTGTGGGTGTGTGGGTGTGTGAGTGTGTATGTGTGTGGGTGGGTGTGGGTGAGTGTGGGTGGGTGTGTGTGTGGGTGTGTGGGTGTGTGGGTGTGTGAGTGTGTATGTGTGTGGGTGGTGGGTGTGGGTGAGTGGGTGTGTGAGTGTGTATGTGTGTGGGTGGGTGTGGGTGAGTGTGGGTGGGTGTGTGTGTGGGTGTGTGAGTGTGTATGTGTGTGGGTGGGTGTGGGTGAGTGTGTGTGGGTGGGTGTGTGGGTGTGTGTGTGTATGTGTGTGGGTGGGTGTGGGTGAGTGTGTGTGGGTGGGTGTGTGGGGTGTGTGAGTGTGTATGTGTGTGGGTGGGTGTGGGTGAGTGTGTGTGGGTGGGTGTGGGTGGGTGTGTGGGTGGGTGTGTGGGTGTGTGTGTGAGCCGGTCAGTGTGTGTGAGTGACACTGTGTGTGTCCTCTTGTGTTGATGTGTGAGTATGAAAGTGTGCGGGTGAGTGTGTATGTGTGTGTGATTGTGTCTCTCTGTGCATTATTGTGTGTGTGTGTCAACGTGGGCTTGTGTCGATGGCTGTGTGTGAGAGTGAGACTGTATGTATGTGTGCTCCCACACCGTCACACTCACACACACAGACAGACACACACACTCAGACACACACTCACACAAACACACACACTCATACACACACACACAAACACACACACAGAGACACACACACACTCACAGACACGCACACACTCACACATACACACTCAACACTCACACACACACACACTCATACACACACAGAGACAAACACTCATACACACAGAGACTTGCACACACTCACACACACACACACCCACATTCACCCACACACACAGACACACACACACATTCACACCCACACCCACTCACACCCACACCCACTCACACACACGCAACACACACACACAGAAACACACACACACACAGACACACACACGCTCACGCACACACACTCACACACACAGACACAAACACAGACACTCCCTCAGCACTGACCCTCTGACAGTGCCCACTCCCTCAGCACTGACCCTCCGACAGTGCCCACTCCCTCACAACTGACCCTCTGACAGTGCCTAGTCCATCAGCACTGACCCTCCGACAGTGCCCACTCCCACAGCACTGACCCCCCGACAGTGCCCACTCCTTCGGCACTGACCCTCCGACAGTGCAGCACTCCCTCAGCACTGACCCTCCGACAGTGCCCACTCCCTTAGCACTGACACTCCAACAGTGCCCACTCCCTCAGCACTGACCCTCCGACAGTGCGGGACTCACTCAGCACTGACACTCCGACAGTGCCCACTCCCCCAGCACAGACCTTCCGAGTATGTGGCACTCCCTCAGCACTGACCCTCCGACAGTGCCCACTCCTTCGGCACTGACCCTCCGACAGTGCCCGCTCCCTCACTGACCCTCTGACAGTGCCCACTCCCTCAGCACTGACCCACCGACAGTGCAGCACTCCCTCAGCACTGACCATCCGACAGTGCCCGCTCCCTCACTGACCCTCCGACAGTGCCCACTCCCTTAGCACTGACCCTCCGACAGTGCCCACTCCCTTAGCACTGACCCTCCGACAGTGCCCACTCCTTCGGCACTGACCCTCCGACAGTGCCCGCTCCCTCACTGACCCTCTGACAGTGCCCACTCCCTCAGCACTGACCCTCCGACAGTGCCCACTCCCTCAGCACTGACCCTCTGACAGTGCCCACTCCCTCTGCACTGACCCTCCGACAGTGCCCACTCCCTCAGCACTGACCCTCTGACAGTGCCCACTCCCTCACTGACCCTCTGACAGTGCCCACTCCCTCAGCACTGACACTCCGACAGTGCCCACCCCCTCAGCACTGACCCTCCGACAGTGCCAACTCCCTTAGCACTGATCCTCCAACAGTGCCCACTCCCTCAGCACTGACCCTCCGACAGTGCGGCACTCCCTCAGCACTGACCCTCCGACAGGGGCCACTTCTTCAGCACTGACCCGATGACAGTGCCCACTCCCTCAGCCCTGACCCTCCGACAGTGCCCGCTCCCTGAGCACTGACCCTCCGACAGTGCCCCCTCACTCAGTACTAACCCTCCGACAGTGTGGCGCTCCCTCAGCACTGACCCTCCGACAGTGCCCACTCCCTCAGCACTGACGCTCCGACAGTGCCCCCTCACTCAGTACTAACCCTCCGACAGTGTGGCGCTCCCTCAGCACTGACCCTCCGACAGTGCCCACTCCCTCAGCACTGACCCTCCGACAGTGCGGCGCTCCCTCAGCACTGACCCTCTAACAGTGCCCACTCCCTCAGCACTGACCCTCCGACAGTGCCCACTCACTCAGTACGAACCCTCCGACAGTGTGGCGCTCCCTCAGCACTGACCCTCCGACAGTGCCCATCCCCTCAGCACTGACCCTCCGACAGTGCCCACTCCCTCAGCACTGACCATCCGACAGTGCCAACTCCCTCAGCACTGACCCTCCGACAGTGCGGCGCTCCCTCGGCACTGACCCTCCGACAGTGCCCACTCCCTCAGTGCTGACCCTCCGACAGTGCCCACTCCCTCAGCCCTGACCCTCCGACAGTGCCCACTCCCTCAGCACTGACCCTCCGACAGTGCCCACTCCCTCAGCACTAACCCCCCGATAGTGCCCACTCCCTCAGCACTGACCATCCGACAGTGCCCACTCCCTCAGCACTGACCCTCCGACAGTGCCCACTCCTCAGCACTGACCCTCCGACAGTGCCCACTCCCACAGCACTGACCCTCCGACAGTGCCCACTCCCTCAGTGCTGACCCTCCGACAGTGCGCACTCCCTCAGCCCTGACCCTCCGACAGTGCCCACTCCCTCAGCACTGACCCTCCGACAGTGCGGCACTCCCTCAGCACTGACCCTCCGACAGTGCGGCACTCCCTCAGCACTGACCCTCTGACAGTGCGGCACTCCGTCAGCACTGACCCCCCCGATTGTGCCCACTCCCTCAGCACTGACCTTACGACAGTGCCCACACCCTCAGCACTGACCCGCTGACAGTGTGGCACTCCCTCAGCACTGACCCTCCGACAGTGCCCACTCCCTCACTGACCTTACGACAGTGCCCACTCCCTCAGCACTGACCCTCCGACAGTGCCCACTCCCTCAGCACTGACCCTCCGACAGTGCGGCACTCCCTCGGCACTGACCCTCCGACAGTGCCCACTCCCTCAGCACAGACCCTCCGACAGTGCCCACTCCCTCAGCACTGACCCTCCGACAGTGCCCACTCCCTCACTGACCTTACGACAGTGCCCACACCCTCAGCACTGACCCTCCGACAGTGCCCACTCCCCCCAGCACTGCCCCTCCGCTAGTGCCCACTCCCTCAGCACTGACCCTCCAACAGTGCCCACTCCCTCAGCACTGACCCTCCGACAGTGCCCACTCTCTCAGCATTGACCCTCCGACTGTGCCCTCTCCCTCAGCACTGACCCTCCGACAGTGCCCACTCCCTCAGCACTGACCCTCCGACAGTGTGGCACTCCCTCAGCACTGACCCTCCGACAGTGCGGCACTCCCTCAGCACAGACGCTCCGACAGTGCCCACTCCCTCAGCACTGACCATCCGACAGTGTGGCACTCCCTCAGCACTGACCCTCCGACAGTGCCCACTCCCTCAGCACTGACCCTCCAACAGTGCCCACTCCCTCTGCACTGACCCTCCGACAGTGCCCACTCCCTCAGCACTGACCCTCCGACAGTGCCCACTCCCTCAGCACTGACCATCCGACAGTGTGGCACTCCCTCAGCACTGACGCTCCGACAGTGCCCACTCCCTCAGCACTGACCCTCCGACAGTGTCCACTCCCTCAGCACTGACCTTCCGACAGTGCGGCACTCCCTCAGCACTGACCCTCCGACAGTGCCCACTCCCTCTGCACTGACCCTCCGACAATGCCCACTCCCTCAGGAATGACCCTCCGACAGTGCCCACTCCCTCAGCACTGACCCTCCGACAGTGCGGTGCTCCCTCAGCACTGACCCTCCGACAGTGCCCACTCCCTCAGCACTGACCCCCCGACAGTGCCCGCTCCCTCAGCACTGACCCTCCGACAGTGCTGAATACCTCAGCACTGACCCTCCGACAGTGCGGGACTCACTCAGCACTGACACTCCGACAGTGCCCACTCCTTCAGCACAGACCTTCCGAGTATGTGGCACTCCCTCAGCACTGACCCTCCGACAGTGCGGCACTCCCTCAGCACTGACCCTCACACAGATCCCACTCCTTCGGCACTGACCCTCCGACAGTGCCCACTCCCTCAACACTGACCCCCCGACAGTGCCCACTCCTTCGGCACTGACCCTCCGACAGTGCAGCACTCCCTCAGCACTGACCCCCCGACAGTGCCCACTCCTTCGGCACTGACCCTCCGACAGTGCCCACTCCTTCGGCACTGACCCTCCGACAGTGCCCACTCCCTCAGCACTGACCCTCCGACAGTGCCCACTACCACAAAACTGACCCTCCGACAGTGCGGCACTCCCTCAGCACTGACCGTCCGACAGGAGCCACTTCTTCAGCACTGACCCTATGACAGTGCCCACTCCCTCAGCCCTGACCCTCTGACAGTGCCCACTCCCTCAGCACTGACCCTCCGACAGTGCGGCACTCCCTCAGCACTGACCCTCCGACAATGCCCACTCCCTCGGCACTGACCCTCCGACAGTGCCCACTCCCTCAGCACTGACCCTCCGACAGTGCCCACTCCCTGAGCACTGACCCTCCGACAGTGCGGCGATCCCTCAGCACTGACCCTCTGACAGTGCCCACTCCCTCAGCACTGACCCTCCGACAGTGCCCACTCACTCAGTACTAACCCTCCGACAGTGTGGCGCTCCCTCAGCACTGACCCTCCGACAGTGCACACTCCCTCAGCACTGACCCTCCGACAGTGCCCACTCCCTCAGCACTGACCATCCGACAGTGCCAACTCCCTCAGCACTGACCCTCCGACAGTGCCCACTCCCACAGCACTGACCCTCCGACAGTGCGGCAATCCCTCAGCACTGACCCTCCGACAGTGCTCACTCCCTCAGTGCTGACCCTCCGACAGTGCTCACTCCCTCAGTGCTGACCCTCCGACAGTGCCCACTCCCTCAGCACTGACCCTCTGACAGTGCCCACTCCCTCAGCACTGACCCTCCGACAGTGCCCACTCACTCAGTACTAACCCTCCGACAGTGTGGCGCTCCCTCAGCACTGACCCTCCAACAGTGCACACTCCCTCAGCACTGACCCTCCGACAGTGCCCACTCCCTCAGCACTGACCATCCGACAGTGCCAACTCCCTCAGCACTGACCCTCCGACAGTGCCCACTCCCACAGCACTGACCCTCTGACAGTGCCCACTCCCTCAGCACTGACCCCCCCGATTGTGCCCACTCCCTCAGCACTGACCCTCCGACAGTGCCCACTCGCTCAGCACTGACCCTCCGACAGTGCCCACACCCTCAGCACTGACCCTCCGACAGTGCCCACTCCCTCAGCACTGACCCTCCGACAGTGCTCACTCCCTCAGTGCTGACCCTCCGACAGTGCTCACTCCCTCAGTGCTGACCCTCCGACAGTGCCCACTCCCTCAGCACTGACCCTCCGACAGTGCCCACTCCCTCAGCACTGACCCCCCGATAGTGCACACTCCCTCAGCACTGACCATCCGACAGTGCCCACTCCCTCAGCACTGACCCTCCGACAGTGCCCAGTCCCTCAGCACTGACCCTCCAACAGTACCCACTCCCACAGCACTGACCCTCCGACAGTGCGGCAATCCCTCAGCACTGACCCTCCGACAGTGCCCACTCCCTCAGTGCTGACCCTCCGACAGTGCCCACTCCCTCAGCACTGACCCTCCGACAGTGCGGCACTCCCTCAGCACTGACCCTCCGACAGTGCCCACTCCCTCAGCACTGACCGTCTGACAGTGCGGCACTCCCTCAGCACTGACCCCCCCGATTGTGCCCACTCCCTCAGCACTGACCCTCCGACAGTGCCCACTCGCTCAGCACTGACCCTCCGACAGTGCCCACACCCTCAGCACTGACCCTCCGACAGTGCCCACTCCCTCAGCACTGACCCTCCGACAGTGTGGCACTCCCTCGGCACTGACCCTCCGACAGTGCCCACTCCCTCAGCACTGACCCTCCGACAGTGCCCACTCCCTCAGCATTGACCCTCCGACAGTGCCCACTCCCTCACTGACCTTACGACAGTGCCCACTCCCTCAGCACTGACCCTCCGACAGTGCGGCACTCCCTCACTGACCTTAAGACAGTGCCCACACCCTCAGCACTGACCCTCCGACAGTGCGGTACTCCCTCAGCACTGACCCTCCGACAGTGCGGCACTCCCTCGGCACTGACCCTCCGACAGTGCCCACTCCCACAGCACTGACCCTCGAACAGTGCGGCACTCCCTCAGCACTGATCCTTCGACAGTGCGGCACTCCCTCAGCACTGAACCTCCGACAGTGCGGCACTCCCTCAGCACTGACCCTCCGACAGTGCCCACTCCCTCAGCACTGACCTTCCGACAGTGCCCACTCCCTCAGCACTGACCCTCCGACAGTGCCCACTCCCTCAGCACTGACCCTCTGACAGTGCCCACTCCCTCAGCACTGACCCTCCGACAGTGCCCACTCCCTCAGCACTGACCCTCTGACAGTGCCCAATCCCTCAGCACTGACCCTCCGACAGTGCCCACTCCCTCAGCACTGACCCTCCGACAGTGCCGACTCCCTCAGCACTGACCCTCCGACAGTGCGGGACTCACTCAGCACTGACACTCCGACAGTGCCCACTCCCTCAGCACAGACCCTCCGACAGAGCGGCACTCCCTCAGCACTGACCCTCCGACAGTGCCCACTCCCTTAGCACTGACCCTCCGACAGTGCCCACTCCCTCAGCACTGACCCCCCCGACAGTGCCCGCTCCCTCACTGACCCTCTGACAGTGCCCACTCCCTCAGCACTGACCCACCAACAGTGCAGCACTCCCTCAGCACTGACCCCCGACAGTGCCCACTCCTTCGGCACTGACCCTCCGACAGTGCCCGCTCCCTCACTGACCCTCTGACAGTGCCCACTCCCTCAGCACTGACCCTCCAACAGTGCCCACTCCTTCGGCACTGACTCTCAGACAGTGCCCACTCCCTCAGCATTGACCCTCCGACAATGCCCACTCCCTCAGGAATGACCCTCTGACAGTGCCCACTCCCTCAGCACTGACCCTCCGACAGTGCGGCACTCCCTCAGCACTGACCCTCAGACAGTGCCCACTCCCTCAGCATTGACCCTCCGACAATGCCCACTCCCTCAGGAATGACCCTCCGACAGTGCCCACTCCCTCAGCACTGACCCTCCGACAGTGCCCACTCCCTCAGCACTGACCCTCTGACAGTGCCCACTCCCTCAGCACTGACCCTCCGACAGTGCCCACTCCCTCAGCACTGACCCTCTGACAGTGCCCAATCCCTCAGCACTGACCCTCCGACAGTGCCCACTCCCTCAGCACTGACCCTCCGACAGTGCCGACTCCCTCAGCACTGACCCTCCGACAGTGCGGGACTCACTCAGCACTGACACTCCGACAGTGCCCACTCCCTCAGCACAGACCCTCCGACAGAGCGGCACTCCCTCAGCACTGACCCTCCGACAGTGCCCACTCCCTTAGCACTGACCCTCCGACAGTGCCCACTCCCTCAGCACTGACCCCCCCGACAGTGCCCGCTCCCTCACTGACCCTCTGACAGTGCCCACTCCCTCAGCACTGACCCACCAACAGTGCAGCACTCCCTCAGCACTGACCCCCGACAGTGCCCACTCCTTCGGCACTGACCCTCCGACAGTGCCCGCTCCCTCACTGACCCTCTGACAGTGCCCACTCCCTCAGCACTGACCCTCCGACAGTGCCCACTCCCTCAGCACTGACCCTCTGACAGTGCCCACTCCCTCAGCACTGACCCTCCGACAGTGCCCACTCCCTCAGCACTGACCCTCTGACAGTGCCCAATCCCTCAGCACTGACCCTCCGACAGTGCCCACTCCCTCAGCACTGACCCTCCGACAGTGCCGACTCCCTCAGCACTGACCCTCCGACAGTGCGGGACTCACTCAGCACTGACACTCCGACAGTGCCCACTCCCTCAGCACAGACCCTCCGACAGAGCGGCACTCCCTCAGCACTGACCCTCCGACAGTGCCCACTCCCTTAGCACTGACCCTCCGACAGTGCCCACTCCCTCAGCACTGACCCCCCCGACAGTGCCCGCTCCCTCACTGACCCTCTGACAGTGCCCACTCCCTCAGCACTGACCCACCAACAGTGCAGCACTCCCTCAGCACTGACCCCCGACAGTGCCCACTCCTTCGGCACTGACCCTCCGACAGTGCCCGCTCCCTCACTGACCCTCTGACAGTGCCCACTCCCTCAGCACTGACCCTCCGACAGTGCCCACTCCCTCAGCACTGACCCTCTGACAGTGCCCACTCCCTCAGCACTGACCCTCCGA
Organism: Chiloscyllium punctatum; assembly: GCF_047496795.1. NCBI lineage: Eukaryota > Metazoa > Chordata > Chondrichthyes > Orectolobiformes > Hemiscylliidae > Chiloscyllium > Chiloscyllium punctatum. Next base: position 18,673 of record NW_027310435.1, read on the forward strand.
CAGTGCCCACTCCCTCAGCACTGACCCTCTGACAGTGCCCAATCCCTCAGCACTGACCCTCCGACAGTGCCCACTCCCTCAGCACTGACCCTCCGACAGTGCCGACTCCCTCAGCACTGACCCTCCGACAGTGCGGGACTCACTCAGCACTGACACTCCGACAGTGCCCACTCCCTCAGCACAGACCCTCCGACAGAGCGGCACTCCCTCAGCACTGACCCTCCGACAGTGCCCACTCCCTTAGCACTGACCCTCCGACAGTGCCCACTCCCTCAGCACTGACCCCCCCGACAGTGCCCGCTCCCTCACTGACCCTCTGACAGTGCCCACTCCCTCAGCACTGACCCACCAACAGTGCAGCACTCCCTCAGCACTGACCCCCGACAGTGCCCACTCCTTCGGCACTGACCCTCCGACAGTGCCCGCTCCCTCACTGACCCTCTGACAGTGCCCACTCCCTCAGCACTGACCCTCCAACAGTGCCCACTCCTTCGGCACTGACTCTCAGACAGTGCCCACTCCCTCAGCATTGACCCTCCGACAATGCCCACTCCCTCAGGAATGACCCTCTGACAGTGCCCACTCCCTCAGCACTGACCCTCCGACAGTGCCCACTCCCTCAGGAATGACCCTCTGACAGTGCCCACTCCCTCAGCACTGACCCTCCGACAGTGCCCACTCCCTCAGCACTGACCCTCTGACAGTGCCCACTCCCTCAGCACTGACCCTCTGACAGTGCCCACTCCCTCAGCACTGACCCTCTGACAGTGCCCACTCCCTCAGCACTGACCCTCCGACAGTGCGGCACTCCCTCAGCACTGACCCTCAGACAGTGCCCACTCCCTCAGCATTGACCCTCCGACAATGCCCACTCCCTCAGGAATGACCCTCCGACAGTGCCCACTCCCTCAGCACTGACCCTCCGACAGTGCCCACTCCCTCAGCACTGACCCTCTGACAGTGCCCACTCCCTCAGCACTGACCCTCCGACAGTGCCCACTCCCTCAGCACTGACCCTCTGACAGTGCCCAATCCCTCAGCACTGACCCTCCGACAGTGCCCACTCCCTCAGCACTGACCCTCCGACAGTGCCGACTCCCTCAGCACTGACCCTCCGACAGTGCGGGACTCACTCAGCACTGACACTCCGACAGTGCCCACTCCCTCAGCACAGACCCTCCGACAGAGCGGCACTCCCTCAGCACTGACCCTCCGACAGTGCCCACTCCCTTAGCACTGACCCTCCGACAGTGCCCACTCCCTCAGCACTGACCCCCCCGACAGTGCCCGCTCCCTCACTGACCCTCTGACAGTGCCCACTCCCTCAGCACTGACCCCCCCGACAGTGCCCGCTCCCTCACTGACCCTCTGACAGTGCCCACTCCCTCAGCACTGACCCACCAACAGTGCAGCACTCCCTCAGCACTGACCCCCGACAGTGCCCACTCCTTCGGCACTGACCCTCCGACAGTGCCCGCTCCCTCACTGACCCTCTGACAGTGCCCACTCCCTCAGCACTGACCCTCCAACAGTGCCCACTCCCTCAACACTGACCCTCTGACAGTGCCCAATCCCTCAGCACTGACCCTCCGACAGTGCCCACTCCCTCAGCACTGACCCTCCGACAGTGCCGACTCCCTCAGCACTGACCCTCCGACAGTGCGGGACTCACTCAGCACTGACACTCCGACAGTGCCCACTCCCTCAGCACTGACACTCCGACAGTGCCCACTCCCTTAGCACTGACCCTCCGACAGTGCCCACTCCCTCAGCACTGACCCCCCCGACAGTGCCCGCTCCCTCACTGACCCTCTGACAGTGCCCACTCCCTCAGCACTGACCCACCAACAGTGCAGCACTCCCTCAGCACTGACCCCCGACAGTGCCCACTCCTTCGGCACTGACCCTCCGACAGTGCCCGCTCCCTCACTGACCCTCTGACAGTGCCCACTCCCTCAGCACTGACCCTCCAACAGTGCCCACTCCTTCGGCACTGACTCTCAGACAGTGCCCACTCCCTCAGCATTGACCCTCCGACAATGCCCACTCCCTCAGGAATGACCCTCTGACAGTGCCCACTCCCTCAGCACTGACCCTCCGACAGTGCCCACTCCCTCAGCACTGACCCTCTGACAGTGCCCACTCCCTCAGCACTGACCCTCTGACAGTGCCCACTCCCTCAGCACTGACCCTCTGACAGTGCCCACTCCCTCAGCACTGACCCTCCGACAGTGCGGCACTCCCTCAGCACTGACCCTCCGACAGTGTGGCACCCCCACACCACTGACCCTCCGACAGTGCCCACTCCCTCAGCACTGACTCTCCGACAGTGCCCACACCCTCAGCACTGACCCTCCGACAGTGCCCACCCCCTCAGCACTGACTCTCCGACAGTGCCCACACCCTCAGCACTGACCCTCCGACAGTGCCCACTCCCTCAGCACTGACCCTCCGACAGTGCGGCACTCCCTCAGCACTGACCCTCCGACAGTGCCCACTCCCTCAGCACTGACCCTCCGACAGTGCCCACTCCCTCAGCACTGACCCTCCGACAGTGCCCACTCCCTCAGCACTGACCCTCAGACAGTGCCCACTCCCTCAGCATTGACCCTCCGACAATGCCCACTCCCTCAGGAATGACCCTCCGACAGTGCCCACTCCCTCAGCACTGACCCTCCGACAGTGCCCACTCCCTCAGCACTGACCCTCTGACAGTGCCCACTCCCTCAGCACTGACCCTCCGACAGTGCCCACTCCCTCAGCACTGACCCTCTGACAGTGCCCAATCCCTCAGCACTGACCCTCCGACAGTGCCCACTCCCTCAGCACTGACCCTCCGACAGTGCGGTGCTCACTGGTATACAATGTGTAGAGCATATCTCCCTCTGCCCTGTCCCTGTTCCCCACCCTCCCTCTCTGGGTTTTCTCAGGAATGCGAGGTTTTTTGTGGAATCCGTGTGGGTTTAATATCTGGGTTAGTTCAGAATGAATGATTCACTTTGTCAGGGAGGTGTGGGGTTGGTGTGGTGCATTGGCAGGGGGGGGTGCGGGGGGGGTGTGGACTGTGTGGAGATTGTGTGGTGGTTTAGATTAGATCTGCATTGAGTCCGAGCTGAGCGTCAGTGCGGGTGGATTGGCTGGTGTTGCAGAGGGAGCATTGGGAGCTCAGTTGAGCTGCTGTTCCCCAGCAGGAGATTCTGTGTGTGTGTGTGTGTGTGTGTGTGTGTGTTTGCTACTGCAGCGCAGATCCACCCCTGCATCGGAACTGGCACTACCACCCAGCTCGCTGCCTGCCTGCGTCCACCTGGAGTCTGTGCCCTCCCAGGACAGAGCCTGCGGGCAGCACTCCGAAGTTTCGGAGCTCCCCTTACCATCGCACCGGAACAGAGAGAGAGACCCGGAAAATGTCGGGGCATTCCGTCAGCAAGAGTGAGAGTGAGTATCGGCTGAGGACTCCCGTCCCCCACCCCCCGCAGCCTCTCGGAGGGTGTGGGGTGGGGGAACAAACTCCTCAGGGGTGTGCTCCTGTCCCCCCCCCACCCCCGGGGTAGCGGGGGTTTTGGAGGGGGGGGGTGATAATCAGTCCTTGGAAATCTCCTGGGGTGGGTCGCGAAGCTGGGAGGGAACCAACGTGAGTGGGACTCACCGTCCAGAGAGGCGGACGTGCGCAGGAATCGGGATCGGGTGCTACCGGCTGTGGAATCCGGGATGGAAGGGTGGGCGATTGCGGTAAAATAAATCCCAACTCCCCCCCCCTCCTCCCCCGAACGAGGTGTCACTGAGAGGGGGCAGGTGGGTGTCTTTACCCTGTGTGGCTGATACGTGACTCCAGACCCAAACACATGCTCTCCCCTTCCCCCCCCCCCACCGCCACCCACCACAGTGACACGGACAGAGAGAGAGAGGGGGGGACAGAGAGAGAGAGGGACAGAGAGGGGGTTCAGAGAGAGAGAGGGGGGGGGACAGAGAGAGGGGGGTCAGAGAGAGAGAGAGGGACAGAGAGAGAGAGGGGGGACAGAGAGAGAGAGAGAGAGAGGGGGACAGAGAGAGAGAGGGGGGGTCAGATAGAGAGAGAGAGAGAGAGAGAGAGAGGGACAGAGATCGACTGAGAGAGAGAAAGAGCGAGAGAGAGACAGCCACTCTCTCTCTCACACACGCACTCTCGCACACACACACACGCGCACACACTCACTCTCTCACACTGCCACACACACACTCGCACACACTCACACACACATGCACACACACACTTACACACACTCACACACACATGCACACACACACTCTCACACTCACACATGCACACTCACACACACACTTACACACCCTCACACTCTCTCTCACACTCACACACACACACTCTCGCACACACTCACACACACACACGCACACACACACTCACTCACACACTCACTCATACACACACACTCTCTCACACACTCACACTCACACACACACACTCTCGCACACACACACACACACTCACTCACACACACACACTCACACAGACACCCTCACACACCCTCACACACACACTCACACACACACTCACACACTCACACAGACACACACTTATGCACACACACACCCTCACACACACACACACTCACACTCACACACGCACACACACTTACACTCACTCACACACTCACTCACACACTCACACAGACACACACACCCTCACACACTCACACTCACACACCCTCACACACACACCCTCACACACACTCACACACCCTGACACGCACACACACTCATACATACACTCACACACTCACAAGCACACTCACACACACAATCTCACACACGCACACTCACACATGCACACTCACACAGACACACACACCCTCACACACCCTCACACACACACTCACACACTCACACAGACACACACTTATGCACACACACACCCTCACACACACACACACTCACACTCACACACGCACACACACTTACACTCACTCACACACTCACTCACACACTCACACAGACACACACACCCTCACACACTCACACTCACACACCCTCACACACACACTCACACACCCTCACACGCACACACACTCACACATACACTCACACACTCACAAGCACACTCACACACACAATCTCACACACGCACACTCACACATGCACACTCCACACACACTCACACACACACACTCTCACACACACACACTCACACCCTGGTAGGTGTGGACACAGCTCCACACAGCGATGCAATAGCCCCCTCCCCACAAACCCCACCTCCCAAGAGGATCGGAGGGTTTCTGGGAGGTTGATTGAAGGCATAAGTGTGTGTGTGAGTGTGTGTGAGTGTATGTGTGTGTGTGAGAGTGCATGTGTGTGAGTGTGCGTGTGTGTGTGCGTGTGTGATTGTGTCTGTGTGAGTGTATGTGTGTGTGAGTGCATGTGTGCGTTTGTGTGTGAGTGTGACAATCAGGGGATGAAGTAGGAAGCTAGGTAAGTGCAGTCCTAGGCCGTTTGATGGATAGCACAAGCAAGGGACAGAGAGAAACAGAGAGAGAGAGACAGAGAGAGAGAGAGAGGAGAGAGACAGAGAGTGACAGAGAGACAGAGAGAGGGAGAGAGAGAGACAGACAGAGAGAGAGGGAGAGAGAGAGAGAGAGAGAGAGAGACAGACAGAGAGAGAGAGAGACAGAGAGTGACAGAGAGACAGAGAGAGGGAGAGAGAGAGACAGACAGAGAGAGAGGGAGAGAGAGAGAGAGAGAGGAGAGAGACAGAGAGGGACAGAGAGAGAGTCAGAGAGAGGGAGAGAGAGACAGAGAGAGGGAGAGAGAGACAGACAGACAGAGAGAGAGAGAGAGGGAGGAGAGGGACAGAGACAGTGAGTGAGAGAGAGAGGGATCGCGGCCTGGGAAGGAGCTGAGTCAGCAGTGCGGTTCTGACCAGACTGAGAGCTCATCCATCTCCCTCCATCGGGCTGTTACAGAGTCTCTGGGACTGAGAGGGTGGAGTGTGGGAAAACTGCAGGAGGCATTGCAGCACAGTCCTGCAGCAACCCCGTGTCAACCACTCTCGTTCTCGCTCTCTCTCTCTCTCTGCCTCTCTCCAAACTGCACAACAAAACGACCACAGTGCAGCATAATTCAGCATTAAGCCGAGCAGGGCGGGGGGTCGTTGGGGGGGGGTGGGGTGGGGGGGAGGAAGGAAAACAGCTCAAATCCTCTCTGTGCCCAGCACCATCTCCAGGAGGGGACAGAGCCCACGGTTACTGGGTCGAACACCAAGCTGTGTCCGTCTTGCAGTGAACACAGTGGGGGTTGGGAGGCTCGCGGACCAGCCTGGGGCTTCAGCCCCATCCCTAATTGCCCCAGTTTGGAGTCACACTCTGTACTGGAGGGACACGGACCGACCCGTTCCGAATCAGAAGGCGGTTCTCCCAACAGTTTTATGCTCCCCAGGGGTGGGGGGATTCGAGCCCCTGACCCACCCCCCCACCCCCCCCCCCCCCCCCCCCACCCCCACCCACACCCCCCCGACAAGACCATGGTCCGGGACAACGGGGTGTGCTCCCAGGGATATAATCAGGGCAACACAGTCCTCAGCTCCCTGACCAGGATAGGGGTAGAGGGAGCTTTACTCGGTATCTAACCCCGTGCTGTCCCTCTCCCTGTCCCTGGGAGTGTTTGATGGGGGGACAGTGTAGAGGGAGCTTTACTCTGTATCTAACCCCGTGCTGTCCCTGTCCCTGGGAGTGTTTGATGGGGGGACAGTGTAGAGGGAGCTTTACTCTGTATCTAACCCCGTGCTGTCCCTGTCCCTAGGAGTGTTTGATGGGGGAGACAGTGTAGAGGGAGCTTTACTCTGTATCTAACCTCGTGCTGTCCATGTCCCTGGGAGTGTTTGATGGGGGGACAGTGTAGAGGGAGCTTTACTCTGTACCTAAGTTGTGAATATTGGTTGTAGACGTGAGGGGTGGAGGGGGGGAACGGGAGGGGATTGGGAGATAGACCCATTGGATGGGGATTGGGGTAGAAATGGGGGTCAGGGGAAAGGCAGATTAGCATCAAGTTACAATGCTAGGAAGGTCAGCATGAAGTTGATGGAATGAATAGCCTCTGATTTAGCAGGGAGGGACAGAGACAGTGAGGGAGTGAGATAGGGAGGGTCAGAGACAGTGAGGGAGTGAGATAAGGAGGGTCAGAGACAGTGAGGGAGTGAGATAGGGAGGGTCAGAGATAGTGAGGGAGTGAGATCGGGAGGGTCAGAGACAGTGAGGGAGTGAGATAAGGAGGGTCAGAGACAGTGAGGGAGTGAGATAGGGAGGGTCAGAGACAGTGAGGGAGTGAGATAAGGAGGGTCAGAGACAGTGAGGGAGTGAGATAGGGAGGGACTGATATCAGAGGGGATTGAGGGAGGGACTGAGATAGGGAGAGAGAGAGAGAGAGTGAGAGAGGAAACATAAATAGAAATTGCTGGAAAATCTCAGCAGGTCTAGCAGATTCTGTGGAGAGAAATCAGGAGATATGGTTTTGGATTGAGTGACCCTTCCTCAGAGAGAGGAGGAGAGGGAATGAGAAACCAGGAGTTTGAAACAGAACAGGAGGGTAGGGACTTAAAATAAATGACAGACAGGAAGGAAGCACAAAGTGGGAAAGGGAGAGAGATGATAGCAGCAGGGACAGAAGGGCAGAATGGACAGAGAGAGAACAGCAGAGAGTTGGAAGGGGGGAGAGAGAGACGCAGTGAGGATAGAGCAGAAGGTTGGCCACAGACGAGGCAGGCTGACGTGGGAGCAGAGAGTAATGAATGACACTGCAGGTTATCACGGCCCCAAGGCAGGGGGCAGGCCTGCAGTGGGATAGTTCCACAAACAACTCAACAGGACAACAGGAACTGAGAATGGCTCACTGAGTGATCTCTCTCTTCAATTCACAGTGATCTCCAGTAATCAGGACCAGTTCACATACGGTAAGGACTCACACTCACACTCACACTCATACACACACTCACACACACACACACACACTCACAGACACACACACACTCATACACACACTCACACACACACACACACACTCACAGACACACTCACAGACATACACTCACAGACACACTCACAGACACACACACTCACAGACACACACTCACACACACACTCACTCACATACACACACACACACACTCACAGACACACACTCACACACACACACCCACACTCACACACACTTACACTGACACACACTCACACTGACACACACTCACACATTCATACACACATACAAATACACACACACTCACACACTCACTGACACACACACTCACACACACACACTCACATACACACACACTCACATACACACACACTCACACTCACACACACACACTTACACTGACACACACACACACACTCACATACACACACACTTACACTGACACACACTCACACTGACACACACTCACACATTCATACACACACTCATACACACACACTCACACACACAAACCAACAAAAACACACACTCACACACTCTCAAAACTCACACTCACAGACACACTCTCTCACACAGACTCACGCTTGGTACACTGTGGGAGGGTCAGTGCTGAGGGAGTGGGCACGGTCGGAGGGTCGGTGCTGAGGGAGTTGGCACTGTCAGAGGGTCAGTGCTGAGGGAGTGGGCACTGTCGGAGGGTCAGTGCTGAGGGAGTGGGCACTGTCGGAGGGTCAGTGCTGAGGGAGAGGGCACGGTCGTGGGGTCAGTGCTGAGGGAGTGGGCACTGTCGGAGGGTCAGTGCTATGGGAGTGCAGCACTGTCGGAGGGTCAGTGCTGAGGGAGTGGGCACTGTCGGAGGGTCAGTGCTGAGGGAGTGGGCGCTGTCGGAGGGTCAGTGCTGAGGGAGTGGGCACTGTCGGAGGGTCAGTGCTGAGGGAGTGGGCATTGTCGGAGGGTCAGCGCTGAGTGAGTGCTGCACTGTCGGAGGGTCAGTGCTGAGGGAGTGGGCACTGTCGGAGGGTCAGTGCTGAGGGAGTGGGCACTGTCGGAGGGTCAGTGCTGAGGGAGTGGGCACTGTCGGAGGGTCAGTGCTGAGGGAGTGGGCACAGTCGGAGGGTCAGTGCTGAAGGAGTGGGCGCTGTCAGAGGGTCAGTGCTGAGGGAGTGGGCACTGTCGGAGGGTCAGTGCTGAGGGAGTGGGCACTGTCGGAGGGTCAGTGCTGAGGGAGTGGGCACTGTCAGAGGGTCAGTGCTGAGGGAGTGGGCACTGTCAGAGGGTCAGTGCTGAGGGAGTGCCGCACTGTCGGAGGGTCAGTGCTGAAGGAGTGGGCACTGTCAGAGGGTCAGTGCTGAGGGAGTGGGCGCTGTCGGAGGGTCAGTGCTGAGGGAGTGGGCGCTGTCGGAGGGTCAGTGCTGAGGGAGTGGGCACTGTCGGAGGGTCAGTGCTGAGGGAGTGTGCACTGTCGGAGGGTCAGTGCTGAGGGAGTGTGCACTGTCGGAGGGTCAGTGCTGAGGGAGTGCCGCACTGTCGGAGGGTCAGTGCTGAAGGAGTGGGCACTGTCAGAGGGTCAGTGCTGAGGGAGTGGGCACTGTCGGAGGGTCAGTGCTGAGGGAGTGGGCGCTGTCGGAGGGTCAGTGCTGAGGGAGTGGGCACTGTCGGAGGGTCAGTGCTGAGGGAGTGTGCACTGTCGGAGGGTCAGTGCTGAGGGAGTGCCGCAGTGTCGGAGGGTCAATGCTGAGGGAGTGGGCACTGTCGGAGGGTCAGTGCTGAGGGAGTGGGCACTGTCGGAGGGTCAGTGCTGAGGGAGTGGGCACTGTCGGAGGGTCAGTGGTGAGGGAGTGGGCACTGTCGGAGGGTCAGTGCTGAGGGAGTGTGCACTGTCGGAGGGTCAGTGCTGAGGGAGTGCCGCAGTGTCGGAGGGTCAATGGAGGGAGTGTGCACTGTCGGAGGGTCAGTGCTGAGGGAGTGCCGCAGTGTCGGAGGGTCAATGCTGAGTGAGTGGGCACTGTCGGAGGGTCAGTGCTGAGGGAGTGGGCACTGTCGGAGGGTCAGTGCTGAGGGAGTGGGCACTGTCGGAGGGTCAGTGCTGAGGGAGTGGGCACTGTCGGAGGGTCAGTGCTGAGGGAGTGGGCACTGTCGGAGGGTCAATGCTGAGGGAGTGGGCACTGTCGGAGGGTCAGTGCTGAGGGAGTGCCGCACTGTCGGAGGGTCAGTGCTGAGGGAGCAGCCGACCTTGTGTTGAACCTGAGTGATATTTCCTGATGAGAATCGTAATGAGGGAGAGAGCGGTCCTCTCCACTCGTGGGCCCAGTATTCTGTTCTCATTACGCGACCTCCAGTCCCTGGCTGTGTGTGGGATCTTGCTGTGTCCAAATTCCCTGCTGCAAGTCACCTCCCTGCGTGTTACACATGGTGTTTTTCGGACATTGGCTCAGCTGCGGAAACATGCTTCCTCTCTGAGTCACTGTCACAGTGAAACCTTCCCCAATGTTCCTCACTGCGATTTAATCTCTTCACAGATTACGACACTTTGAGAACGACCGGTCTCATTCTGGCCGTGGTCATGTTTGTGGCTGGAATTATCATCGCTTTGAGTAAGTGTAAATTCAAGCTAACTCCAGAGAAATCCGCTCGCTGTCCTGTGTCCCAGTGCTTGTCTCTCCTGGACATTGGTTAGGGGCCACTGTTGGAATATTGTGTGTAATTCTGGTCTCCTTCCTATCGGAAAGATGTTGTGAAACTTGAAAGGGTTCAGAAAAGATTTACAAGGATGTTCCCAGGGTTGGAGGGTCTGAGCTACAGGGAGAGGCTGAACAGGCTGGGGCTGTTTTCCCCGGAGCGTCGGAGGCTGAGGGGTGACCTTATAGAGGTTTATAAAATCATGAGGGACATGGAGAGGGTAAATAGACAAGGTCTTTTCCCTGGGGATGGGGGAGTCCAGAACTAGAGGGGCATAGGTTTAGGGTGAGAGGGGAAAGATATAAAAGAGACCTAAGGGGCAACTTTTTCACCCAGAGGGTGGTACGTGTATGGAATGAGCTGCCAGAGGATGTGGTGGAGGCTGGTACAATGACAGCATTTAAAAGGCACCTGGATGGGGACATGAATAGGAAGGGGTTTGGGGGGATATGGGCCGGGTGCTGGCAGGTGGGACTGGATTGGGTTGGGATACCTGGGTCAGCATGGACGGGATGGGCCGAAGGGTCTGTTTCTGAGCTGTACAGCTCTCTATCAACATCCTGGGGGTTACCATTGACCAGAAACTCACCAGGACCCACCACATCAACCCAGGGGCTCCAAGAGCAGGTCAGAGGCTGGGAATCCTGCAGCGAGTAACTCCCCTCCTGACTCCCCCCAAAGCCTGTCCCACCATCGACAAGGCCCAAGGCAGGAGGGTGAGGGAATACTCCCCACTTGCCCCTGGGTGGGGGCAGCTCCAACAACACTCGAGAAGCTCCACACCATCCAGGGACAAAGCAGCCCCCACACCCACAAACATCCCCTCGCTCCCCCCACCGACCCTCAGTAACTGCAGTGTGTACCATCCCCTCCCTCCCCCCCACCGACCCTCAGTAACTGCAGTGTGTACCATCCCCTCCCTCCCCCCCACCGACCCTCAGTAACTGCAGTGTGTACCATCCCCTCCCTCCCCCCCACCGACCCTCAGTAACAGCAGTGTGTACCATCCCCTCCCTCCCCCCACCGACCCTCAGTAACAGCAGTGTGTACCATCCCCTCCCTCCCCCCACCGACCCTCAGTAACTGCAGTGTGTACCATCCCCTCCCCCCCCCCCACCGACCCTCAGTAACAGCAGTGTGTACCATCCCCTCCCCCCCACCGACCCTCAGTAACTGCAGTGTGTACCATCCCCTCCCCTCCCCCACCGACCCTCAGTAACTGCAGTGTGTACCATCCCCTCCCTCCCCCCCCACCGACCCTCAGTAACTGCAGTGTGTACCATCCCCTCTCCCCCACCGACCCTCAGTAACAACAGTGTGTACCATCCCCTCCCCCCCACCGACCCTCAGTAACTGCAGTGTGTACCATCCCTTCCCTCCCCCCCACCGACCCTCAGTAACTGCAGTGTGTACCATCCCCTCCCTCCCCCCACCGACCCTCAGTAACTGCAGTGTGTACCATCCCCTCCCTCCCCCCCACCGACCCTCAGTAACAGCAGTGTGTACCATCCCCTCCCTCCCCCCACCGACCCTCAGTAACTGCAGTGTGTACCATCCCCTCCCTCCCCCCCACCGACCCTCAGTAACTGCAGTGTGTACCATCCCCTCCCTCCCCCCACCGACCCTCAGTAACAGCAGTGTGTACCATCCCCTCCCTCCCCCCCCCAAGGACCCTCAGTAACTGCAGTGTGTACCATCCCCTCCCTCCCCCCACCGACCCTCAGTAACAGCAGTGTGTACCATCCCCTCCCCCCCACCGACCCTCAGTAACTGCAGGGTGTACCATCCCCTCCCCCCCCCCCCGACCCTCAGTAACTGCAGTGTGTACCATCCCCTCCCTCCCCCCCACCGACCCTCAGTAACTGCAGTGTGTACCATCCCCTCCCTCCCCCCCACCGACCCTCAGTAACTGCAGTGTGTACCATCCCCTCCCTCCCCCCCCCACCGACCCTCAGTAACAGCAGTGTGTACCATCCCCTCCCTCCCCCCACCGACCCTCATTAACTGCAGTGTGTACCATCCCCTCCCCCATTGACCCTCAGTAACTGCAGTGTGTACCATTCCCTCCCTCCCCCCCCCACCGACCCTCAGTAACTGCAGTGTGTACCATCCCCTCCCCCCCACCGACCCTCAGTAACAGCAGTGTGTACCATCCCCTCCCTCCCCCCCACCGACCCTCAGTAACAGCAGTGTGTACCATCCCCTCCCTCCCCACCGACCCTCAGTAACAGCAGTGTGTACCATCCCCTCCCCCCCCCCACCGACCCTCAGTAACTGCAGTGTGTACCATCCCCTCCCTCCCCCCACCGACCCTCAGTAACTGCAGTGTGTACCATCCCCTCCCTCCCCGCCCCCACCGACCCTCAGTAACTGCAGTGTGTACCATCCCCTCCCTCCCCCACCGACCCTCAGTAACTGCAGTGTGTACCATCCCCTCCCTCCCCCCACCGACCCTCAGTAACAGCAGTGTGTACCATCCCCTCCCCCTCACCGACCCTCAGTAACAGCAGTGTGTACCATCCCCTCCCTCCCCCTCACCGACCCTCAGTAACTGCAGTGTGTACCATCCCCTCCCTCCCCCCCCCCACCGACCCTCAGTAACTGCAGTGTGTACCATCCCCTCCCTCCCCCCCCCACCGACCCTCAGTAACTGCAGTGTGTACCATCCCCTCCTCCCCCCACCGACCCTCAGTAACAGCAGTGTGTACCATCCCCTCCCCCCCCCCCCACCGACCCTCAGTAACAGCAGTGTGTACCATCCCCTCCCTCCCCCCACTGACCCTCAGTAACAGCAGTGTGTACCATCCCCTCCCTCTTCCCACCGACCCTCAGTAACTGCAGTGTGTACCATCCCCTCCCTCCCCCCCCCACCGACCCTCAGTAACTGCAGTGTGTACCATCCCCTCCCTCTTCCCACCGACCCTCAGTAACTGCAGTGTGTACCATCCCCTCCCCCCCACCGACCCTCAGTAACTGCAGTGTGTACCATCCCCTCCCTCCCCACCGACCCTCAGTAACTGCAGTGTGTACCATCCCCTCCCTCCCCCCCCCACCGACCCTCAGTAACTGCAGTGTGTACCATCCCCTCCCTCTTCCCACCGACCCTCAGTAACTGCAGTGTGTACCATCCCCTCCCCCCCACCGACCCTCAGTAACTGCAGTGTGTACCATCCCCTCCCTCCCCACCGACCCTCAGTAACTGCAGTGTGTACCATCCCCTCCCTCCCCCCCCCACCGACCCTCAGTAACTGCAGTGTGTACCATCCCCTCCCTCTTCCCACCGACCCTCAGTAACTGCAGTGTGTACCATCCCCTCCCCCCCACCGACCCTCAGTAACTGCAGTGTGTACCATCCCCTCCCTCCCCCCCACCGACCCTCAGTAACTGCAGTGTGTACCATCCCCTCCCTCCCTCCCCCCACCGACCCTCAGTAACAGCAGTGTGTACCATCCCCTCCCTCCCCCCCCCCCACCGACCCTCAGTAACTGCAGTGTGTACCATCCCCTCCCTCCCCCCCCGACCCTCAGTAACTGCAGTGTGTACCATCCCCTCCCCCCCCCCCCCCCACCGACCCTCAGTAACTGCAGTGTGTACCATCCCCCCTCCCACTGACCCTCAGTAACTGCAGTGTGTACCATCCCCTCCCTCCCCCCCCCGACCCTCAGTAACTGCAGTGTGTACCATCCCCTCCCTCCCTCCCCCACCCACCCTCAGTAACAGCAGTGTGTACCATCCCCTCCCTCCCCCCCCCGACCCTCAGTAACTGCAGTGTGTACCATCCCCTCCCCTCCCCCCTCCCACTGACCCTCAGTAACTGCAGTGTGTACCATCCCCTCCCTCCCCCCCCCACCGACCCTCAGTAACTGCAGTGTGTACCATCCCCTCCCCCCCCCCCCCCCCCACCGACCCTCAGTAACAGCAGTGTGTACCATCCCCTCCCTCCCCCCCCACCGACCCTCAGTAACAGCAGTGTGTACCATCCCCTCCCTCCCCCACCGACCCTCAGTAACTGCAGTGTGTACCATCCCCTCCCTCCCCCCACCGACCCTCAGTAACTGCAGTGTGTACCATCCCCTCCCTCCCCCCACCGACCCTCAGTAACAGCAGTGTGTACCATCCCCTCCCTCCCCCCACCGACCCTCAGTAACAGCAGTGTGTACCATCCCCTCCCTCCCCCCACCGACCCTCAGTAACTGCAGTGTGTACCATCCCCTCCCTCCCCCCCACCGACCCTCAGTAACAGCAGTGTGTACCATCCCCTCCCTCCCCCCACCGACCCTCAGTAACAGCAGTGTGTACCATCCCCTCCCTCCCTCCCCCCCCCACCGACCCTCAGTAACAGCAGTGTGTACCATCCCCTCCCTCCCCCCACCGACCCTCAGTAACTGCAGTGTGTACCATCCCCTCCCTCCCCCCACCGACCCTCAGTAACAGCAGTGTGTACCATCCCCTCCCTCCCCCCACCGACCCTCAGTAACTGCAGTGTGTACCATCCCCTCCTCCCCCCACCGACCCTCAGTAACTGCAGTGTGTACCATCCCCTCCCTCCCCCACCGACCCTCAGTAACTGCAGTGTGTACCATCCCCTCCCTCCCCCCACCGACCCTCAGTAACAGCAGTGTGTACCATCCCCTCCCTACCCCCACCGACCCTCAGTAACAGCAGTGTGTACCATCCCCTCCCTCCCCCCCACCGACCCTCAGTAACTGCAGTGTGTACCATCCCCTCCCTCCCCCCCCCACCGACCCTCAGTAACTGCAGTGTGTACCATCCCCTCCCCCCCACCGACCCTCAGTAACTGCAGTGTGTACCATCCCCTCCCTCCCCCCCACCGACCCTCAGTAACTGCAGTGTGTACCATCCCCTCCCTCCCCTCCCACCGACCCTCAGTAACAGCAGTGTGTACCATCCCCCCTCCCACCGACCCTCAGTAACTGCAGTGTGTACCATCCCCTCCCTCCCTCCCCCCACCGACCCTCAGTAACTGCAGTGTGTACCATCCCCTCCCCCCCCCCACCGACCCTCAGTAACTGCAGTGTGTACCATCCCCTCCCTCCCCCCCCACCGACCCTCAGTAACTGCAGTGTGTACCATCCCCTCCCTCCCCCCACTGACCCTCAGTAACAGCAGTGTGTACCATCCCCTCCCCCCCCCCACCGACCCTCAGTAACTGCAGTGTGTACCATCCCCTCCCCCCCCCCACCGACCCTCAGTAACTGCAGTTTGTACCATCCCCTCCCTCCCCCACCACCGACCCTCAGTAACAGCAGTGTGTACCATCCCCTCCCTCCCCCACCGACCCTCAGTAACAGCAGTGTGTACCATCCCCTCCCTCACCCCACCGACCCTCAGTAACAGCAGTGTGTACCATCCCCTCCCTCCCCCCACCGACCCTCAGTAACTGCAGTGTGTACCATCCCCTCCCCCTCACCGACCCTCAGTAACTGCAGTGTGTACCATCCCCTCCCTCCCCCCACCGACCGTCAGTAACTGCAGTGTGTACCATCCCCTCCCTCCCCCCCCCGACCCTCAGTAACAGCAGTGTGTACCATCCCCTCCCTCCCCCCACCGACCGTCAGTAACTGCAGTGTGTACCATCCCCTCCCTCCCCCCCACCGACCCTCAGTAACAAAACAGTTACCCTGTGGGTCCCTGGGGGAGTCAGTAATGGTGACACCGTTGAACATCAAGGGCCGGTGATTCGATTGCCCATTGTCGGTGATAAACACGGTTTGGCATTTGTGGGATGTGAATGTCAGGGAGGAGTAAGTGAGGACTGCAGATGCTGGAGATCAGAGTCAAGGTTAGTGTGGTGCTGGAAAAGCACAGCAGGTCAGGCAGTGTCCGAGGAGCAGGAGAATCCACGTTGCGGGAATGAGGCAGGATCCCCCAACAGATCTTCCCAGAGAGGACGGGAAAAATGTCTGACTGTACGAGCTGCTCCTTTTTTTTTGAGGTATTTTAGGTGTTGGAGGTGGTTTCCTCGAATTCCAGGAGCAGCAATTCCTGTTTTATATGCTGTTGCATTGTTTTGGAACTTTAGGGGAAAAAAACCGTCAAAACAACAGCAGTTTTAAAAGGGAGACGGGCAGCCAAAGGAAACACATGGTGAGGACAGTGCAGGGGAGAGAGAGAGAACCTGCACAGTTCCCGCCTTTGCTGTTTGAATTCATGTATCGCTGGACATCGGAGTGCATCTGGGAAAATTAACAAACAGTGAAAATCACAACTAATCTTGGAGGAACTGTTGGGCGAAGTTCACAGCACAGAATCAGATAAGTTAATTGTTGTTTTAAGCCTGTCCAAGAGAAAGGCTGCAGTAGTGAGTACAGTGGGTTCTTTCTTGATTATATGTTTTTGGAGATAAGTCTCTTGATTAAACTTAAAATATAAGCCATGGCTCTTAATTTAACCTGGGGCAGTGTTTTGTAGAGGAATAGGGCGTCGTTATTTTCTGGGTCTGTAGATTGTGAAGGAGCAAAAATGGCCTTTGCAGTGATATGTACTTCTTGTCAGATGTGAGAGTTTAAACAGAGTCTGAGGGTTACTGCGGATGATACCTGTCATAAATGCTGTTGGATGTGAATCTTATCAGATCGAGTGGATCGGTTGGAGAGACAGACAGAAGCGATGAGGAATTTGCAACAGCAACAGTATGTGATGGATGGCAGTGTAAGGAAGGGGGGAAAGTCTCAGATACAGTCACATAGATGGGTTAACTCCAGGAAAGGTGAGAGAGGTCGGCACCTAGGGCAGGAGTCTATTGTGGACATACCCATTTCAAACAGGAATGCTGTTTTGGAAAATGTAGGGGGTGACGGATTCTCAGGGGAAGGTAGCAGAAACAGCCAAGTTTCTGGTATTGAGGCTGGCTCTAATGCAACGAGGGGTACATCGGCTTCCAAGAGATCAATTGTGCGAGGGGATTCTGTAGTCAGAGGTACGGACAGACGTTTCTGTGGCCAGCAGAGAAAAGGCAGAACGGTGTGTTGTTTCCCTGGTGCCAGGATCAAGGATGTCTCAGAGAGGGTGCAGAATGTTCTCACGGGGGAGAGGGGCCAGCAAGAGGTCATTGTCCACATTGGAACCAACGACATAGGAAGGGAAAAAGTTGAGATTCTGAAGGGAGATTACAGAGAGTTAGGCAGAAATTTAAAAATGAGGTCCTTAAGGGTAGTAATATCTGGATTACTCCCAGTGCTAAGACCGAGTGAGGGCAGGAATAGGCAGACAGAGCAGATGAATGCAAGGCTGAGGAGCTGGTGTATGGGAGAAGGATTCACATTTTTGGATCATTGGAATCTCTTTTGGGGTAGAAGTGACCTGTACAAGAAAGACGGATTGCACCTAAATTGGAAGGGGACTAATATCCTGGCAGGGAGACTTGCTAGAACTGCTCGGGAGGATTTAAATTAGTAAGGGGGGGGGGACCCAGGGAGATAGTGAGGAAAGAGATCGGTCGGAGACGGGTACAGCTGAGAACAGAAGTGAGTCAAACAGTCAGGGCAGGAAGGGACAAGGTAGGACTAATAAATTAAACTGCATTTATTTCAATGCAAGGGGCCTAACAGGGAAGGCAGATGAACTCAGGGCATGGTTAGGAACATGGGACTGGGATATCATAGCAATTACGGAAACATGGCTCAGGGATGGGCAGGACTGGCAGCTTAATGTTCCAGGATACAAATGCTACAGGAAGGATAGAAAGGGAGGCAAGAGAGGAGGGGGAGTGGCGTTTTTGATAAGGGATAGCATTACAGCTGTGCTGAGGGAGGATATTCCCAGAAATACATCCAGGGAAGGTATTTGGATGGAACTGAGAAATAAGAAAGAGAGGATCACCTTATTGGGATTGTATTATAGACCCCCCAATAGTCAGAGGGAAATTGAGAAACAAACTTGTAAGGAGATCTCAGCTATCTGTAAGAATAATAGGGTAGTTATGGTCGGGGACTTTAACTTTCCAAACATCGACTGGCTCTGCCTAGTGTTAAAGGTTTAGATGGAGAGGAATTTGTTAAGTGTGTACAAGACAATTTTCTGATTCAGTATGTGGATGTACCAACTAGAGAAGGTGCAAAACTTGACCTACTCTTGGGAAATAAGGCAGGGCAGGTGACTGAGGTGTCAGTGGGGAAGCACTTTGGGGCCAGCGACCATAATTCTATTAGATTTAAAATAGTGATGGAAGAGAATTGAAGTTCTAAATTGGAGAAAGGCCAATTTTGACGGTATTAGGCAAGAACTTTCGAAAGCTGATTGAGGCAGATGTTCGCAGGTAAAGGGACGGCTGGAAAATGGGAAGCCTTCAGAAATGGGATAACAAGAATCCAGAGAAAGTATATTCCTGTCAGGGTGAAAGGGAAGGCTGGTAGGTATAGGGAATGCTAGTTGACTAAAGAAATTGAGGGTTTGGTTAAGAAAAAGAAGGAAGCATATGTCAGGTAGAGACAGGATCGATCGAGTGAATCCTTCGAAGACTATAAAGGCAGAAGGAATATACTTAAGAGGGAAATCAGGAGGGCAAAAAGGGGACATGAGATAGCTTTGGCAAATAGGGTTAAGGAGAATCCAAAGGGTTTTTACAATATATTAAGGACAAAAGGGTAACTCGGGAGAGTATAGGGCCCCTCAAAGATCAGCAAGGCGGCCTTTGTGTGGAGCCACAGAAAATGGGGGAGATACTAAACGAGTATTTTGCATCGGTATTTACTGTGGAAACGGATATGGAAGATATAGACTGTAGGGAAATAGATGGTGACATCTTCCGAAATGTCCACATTACAGAGGAGGAAGTGCTGGATGTCTTGAAACGTTTAAGGTGGGTAAATCCCCAGGACCAGATCAGGTGTACCCGAGAACTCTGTGGGAAGCTGGAGAAGTGATTGCTGGGCCTCTTACTGAGATATTTGTATCATCGATAGTCACAGGTGAGGTGCTGGAAGACTGGAGGTTGGCTAATGTGGTGCCACTGCTTAAGAAGGGTGGTAAAGACAAGCCAGAGAACTATCGACCAATGAGCCTGACCTCGGTGGTGGGCAACTTGGAGGGGATCCTGAGGGACAGGATGTACATGTATTTGGAAAAGCAAGGACTGATTCGGGATAGTCAACATGGCTTTGTGCGTGGGAAATCATGTCTCACGAACTTGGTTGAGCTTTTTGAAGAAGTAACAGAGAGGATTGATGAGGACAGAGCAGTAGATGTGATCTATATGGACTTCAGTAAGGTGTTCGACAAGGTTCCCCATGGGAGACTGATTATCAAGGTTAGATCTCACGGAATACAGTGAGAACTAGCCATTTGGATACAGAACTGGCTCAAAGGTAGAAGACAGAGGATGGTGGTGGAGGGTTGTTTTTCAGACTGGAGGCATGTGACCAGTGGAGTGCCACAAGGATCGGTGCTGGGCCCTCTACTTTTTGTCATTTACATAAATGATTTGGATGCGAGCATAAGAGGTACAGTTAGTAAGTTTGCAGATGACACCAAAATTGGAGATGTAGTGGACAGTGAAGAGGGTTACCTCAGATTACAACAGGATCTGGACCAGATGGGCCAATGGGCTGAGAAGTGGCAGATGGAGTTTAATTCAGATAAATGCGAGGTGCTGCATTTTGGGAAAGCAAATCTTAGCAGGACTTATACACTTAATGGTAAGGTCCTAGGGAGTGTTGCTGAACAAAGAGACCTTGGAGTGCAGATTCATAGCTCCTTGAAAGTGGAGTCGCAGGTAGATAGGATAGTGAAGGCAGCGTTTGGTATGCTTTCCTTTATTGGTCAGAGTATTGAGTACAGGAGTTGGGAGGTCATGTTGGGGCTGTACAGGACATTGGTCAGGCCACTGTTGGAATATTGTGTGCAATTCTGGTCTCCTTCCTATCGGAAAGATGTTGTGAAACTTGAAAGGGTTCAGAAAAGATTTACAAGGATGTTGCCAGGGTTGGAGGATCTGAGCTACAGGGAGAGGCTGAACAGGCTGGGGCTGTTTCCCTGGAGCGTCGGAGGCTGAGGGGTGACCTTATAGAGGTTTATAAAATCATGAGGGACATGGAGAGGGTAAATATACAAGGTCTTTTCCCTGGGGGTGGGGGAGTCCAGAACTAGAGGGGCATAGGTTTAGGGTGAGAGGGGAAAGATATAAAAGGGACCTAAGGGGCAATTTTTTTCACCCAGAGGGTGGTACGTGTATGGAATGAGCTGCCAGAGGAAGTGGTGGAGGCTGGTACAATGACAGCATTTAAAAGGCACCTGGATGGGAACATGAATAGGAAGGGGTTTGGGGGGATAGGGGCCGGGCGCTGGCAGGTGGGACTGGGTTAGGTTGGGATATCTGGGTCAGCATGGACAGGTCGGGCCGAAGGGTCTGTTTCTGTGCTGTACATCTCTATGACTCTATCCGACAGAAATTTACCTGCACATCCACTAATATCACTTATTGTATCCGTTGCTCCCGATGCGGTCTCCTCTACATTGGGGAGACTGGGCGCCTCCTAGCAGAGCGCTTTAGGGAACATCTCCGAGACACCCGCACCAATCAACCACACCGCCCCGTGGCCCAACATTTCAACTCCCCCTCCCACTCTGCCGAGGACATGGAGGTCCTGGGCCTCCTTCACCGCCGCTCCCTCACCACCAGACGCCTGGAGGAAGAACGCCTCATCTTCCGCCTCGGAACACTTCAACCCCAGGGCATCAATGTGGACTTCAACAGCTTCCTCATTTCCCCTTCCCCCACCTCACCCCAGTTCCAACCTTCCAGCTCAGCACCATCCCCATGACCTGTCCTACCTGCCTATCCCCCTTCCCATCTACCCACTCCACCCTCCTCCCTGACCTATCACCTTTATCCCCACTCCCC
The DNA here is from genome assembly GCF_047496795.1 of Chiloscyllium punctatum. Taxonomy (NCBI): domain Eukaryota; kingdom Metazoa; phylum Chordata; class Chondrichthyes; order Orectolobiformes; family Hemiscylliidae; genus Chiloscyllium; species Chiloscyllium punctatum. The sequence continues at coordinate 40,172 of NW_027310435.1, forward strand.
CCATTCACCTATTGCACTCTCAGCTCCCTTCCCCCCCAGCCCCACCCCCTCCCCTTTTCCTGATGAAGGGTTTATGCCCGAAACACCGATTCTCCAGCTACTCAGATGCTGACTGATTGGCTGTGCTTTCTCAGCGTCACACCCTTGAGTCTTGCCACTTCTCAGTGCAGGCCTGGAGATTGTCCAGATCTTGGTTGTCTATCGACATAAAACATAGAACATGGAACAGTCCAGCCCAGTGCAGGCCCTTCGGCCCTCCATGTTGTGCCAGCCTTTTATCCTTCTCTATGGTCAGACTAACCTCCATCCCCTTCATTGTAATGTCATCCATGGGCCTATCCAAGAGTCACTTCAATGTCCCTAATGTCTCTGACTCTACTCCCCCCCGCTGACAGTGTATCCCACCCACCCCCCCCCCGACTCTCTGTGTAAAGACCCTCCCTCTGACATCACCCTGAAACCTTCCTCCAATCACCTTAACATTCTGTCGCCCCCCCCCCGGTGATAGACATTCCCACCCTGGGGAAAGGTCTCTGGTTATCCACTCTGTCTCTGTCTCTCATCATCTTGTAGACCTCGATCAAGTCCCCTCTCACCCTCCTTCACCCCAGTGGGAAAAGCCCTCGCTCCCTCCACCTTTCCCCATCAGACACACCCTCCAATCCAGGCAGCATCCTGGGAAATCCCCTCTGCACCCTCTCGAAACCTTCCACATCCTTCCCAGAATGAGGTGACCAGAACTGGACACAATATTCCAAGTGGGGTCTAACCAGGGCTGTATCGGGCTGCAGCAGAACCTCGCGGCTCTTCAACTCAATCCCCCGCTAATGAAAGCCAACACACCGTCCGCCTTCTGAACAACCCGATCCATATCAGCTCAAAACAACTGTGTCAATCTGTAAACGAGATACCTCGGCTAATGAGTCACTGACTGGGTTGTGAAATGTGAGATCTGCATTCCCCAAGGTCCGTCGTTACCAATTAGTAAAAACATTAGTTTCGGACTGATATCGAAACCCCCCAATGTATCACCAACACAACGAGAAACAACTGAAACTGCTGGAGAAACTCAGCAGGTCAGAGAACATCCCTGGAGGGAGAGAAACAGCCGATATTTCAGATCCACATCACCTTCCTCAAAAGCCCAAAATATTATCTCGGTTTCTCTCTCCACAGAAATTGCCAGACCTGCTGAGAATCCCCCAGCAATTTTAGTTTCCGTTACAGATTTCCCACATCCACAGAACGTGGCTTTAGCTTTCAGTATTACACCAGAACACACCGAATCCCAGTGTCATCCACATAGGGTCAGTGCTGAGGGAGTGGGCACTGTCGGAGGGTCAGTGCTGAGGGAGTGGGCACTGTCGGAGGGTCAGTGCTGAGGGAGTGGGCACTGTCGGAGGGTCAGTGCTGAGGGAGTGGGCACTGTCGGAGGGTCAGTGCTGAGGGAGTGGGCACTGTCGGAGGGTCAGTGCTGAGGGAGTGGGCACTGTCGGAGGGTCAGTGCTGAGGGAGTGGGCACTGTCGGAGGGTCAGTGCTGAGGGAGTGCCGCACTGTCGGAGGATCAGTGCTGAGGGAGTGCTGCACTGTCGGAGGGTCAGTGCTGAGGGAGTGGGCACTGTCGGAGGGTCAGTACTGAGGGAGTGGGCACTGTCGGAGGGTCAGTGCTGAGGGAGTGGGCACTGTTGGAGGGTCAGTGCTGAGGGAATGGGCACTGTTGGAGGGTCAGTGCTGAGGGATTGGGCACTATCGGAGGGTCAGTGCTGAGGGAGTGGGAATGGATAGTTTTGTGGTATCTGTTGGAGCTGACAGAACAAAGTCGCAGCAAAAATGAATTCCAAACCAAGAATAAAGGGGTTAACTTGAAGGTATCCCTGAATAAGTTTGTAAATCTGTGTGTGTGCAAGTGGACGTGGCTCGATTAGTTTCCAGTGAGGACTCTGTGGGTCATTGAACGCTCCCCTAACCTTCTGAGATCCAGAAGCTGTTTTCGAAATCACAGTAATTTGGCTGGATCAAGGTGTCTCAGATGGAGATTTACAGATCCCCATTCCAAGAGACTGAGGTGTCAACACACAACACAGCTGTGGGGATAGTTCTCCCGAGGATATGACTTTAACCCAGGCACGTGTTCGTTTTATATTCACAGGCAAGAAATTTAAATGTGGGAAGTCTGCAAGGTAAGATTAACTTTAAAGTTCAATTGTCGTAATCTGCAACGCTCCTCCCCACACATTTCAATGGAACACTCCCTCTACACTGTCCCCCATCCAACACTCCCAGGGACAGGGACAGCACGGGGTTAGATACAGAGTAAAGCTCCCTCTCCACTGTCCCCCATCCAACACTCCCAGGGACAGGGACAGCACGTGGTTAGATACAGAGTAAAGCTCCCTCTACACTATCCCCCCCCCCCATCAAACACTCACAGGGACAGGGACAGCACGGGGTTAGATACAGAGTAAAGCTCCCTCTACACTGTCCTCCATCAAACCACTCCCAGAGACAGGGACAGCACGGGGTTAGATACAGAGTAAAGATCCCTCTACACTGTCCCCCCCATCAAACACTCCCAGAGACAGGGACAGCACGGGGTTAGATACAGAGTAAAGATCCCTCTACACTGTCCCCTCCATCAAACACTCCCAGGGGCAGGGACAGCACGGGGTTAGATACAGAGTAAAGCTCCCTCTACACTGTCCCCCATCAAACACTCCCAGGGACAGGGACAGCACAGTGTTAGATACAAAGTAAAGCTCCCTCTATACTGTCCCCCCCATCAAACACCCCCAGGGACAGGGACAGCACAGGGTTAGATACAGAGTAAAACTCTCTCTACACTGTCCCCCCATCAAACACTCCCAGGGACAGGGACAGCACGGGGTTAGATACAAAGTAAAGCTCCCTCTATACTGTCCCCCCCATCAAACACCCCCAGGGACAGGGACAGCACGGGGTTAGATACAGAGTAAAGCTCCCTCTACACTGTCCCCCATCAAACACTCCCAGGGACAGGGACAGCACGGGGTTAGATACAGAGTAAAGCTCCCTCTACACTGTCCTCCATCAAACCACTCCCAGGGACAGCATGAGGTTAGATACAGAGTAAAGCTCCCTCTACGCTGTCCCCCATCAAACACTCCCAGGGACAGGGACAGCACAGTGTTAGATACAAAGTAAAGCTCACTCTACACTGTCCCCCCATCAAACACCCCCAGGGACAGGGACAGCACGGGGTTAGATACAGAGTAAAGCTCCCTTTACACTGTCCCCCATCAAACACTCCCAGGGACAGGGACAGCCCGGGGTTAGATACAGAGTAAAGCTCCCTCTACACTGTCCCCCATCAAACACTCCCAGGGACAGGGACAGCCCGGGGTTAGATACAGAGTAAAGCTCCCTCTACACTGTCCCCCTCATCAAACACTCCCAGGGACAGGGACAGCCCGGGGTTAGATACAGAGTAAAGCTCCCTCTACACTGTCCCCCATCAAACACTCCCAGGGACAGGGACAGCCCGGGGTTAGATACAGAGTAAAGCTCCCTCTACACTGTCCCCCATCAAACACTCCCAGGGACAGGGACAGCCCGGGGTTAGATACAGAGTAAAGCTCCCTCTACACTGTCCCCCATCAAACACTCCCAGGGACAGGGACAGCATGGGTAAAGCTCCCTCTAACCGTAAACGTTTTGTCTTTCAGTGTGAATCAGACGCAGACCTCCAAGACCCCGATTCCCGGTAAGTGACTGAAACCCCCCACACACCCACCCAGCCTCTCCAGCCTCCTGCCCTCCCCTCACCCTCTGAACCAAATCCCCTCTGACTCCTGGACACTTTACTGGGATCACCCTGACCCCTGACCCCAACCCTCATCAATGTCCCTGCACCAATACTCCATGTCTGACCCCCAACCCCATGACTAGTAACCCCACCCTGACCCCGAGCCCTGACCCCAACACCGACACTTGATGCCCTCCCACAGCCAGATCTTGGCCTTACCCCCCAATCTTTGACCCTGACTCTCATCCAAATCTCGAATACCATCCGAAACGTTCCCCTCAAGTTTACCCTAAACCTGTTCCAATATCTAAACCCCCACATTAACCCCCTAAACCCCTACATTAACCCCCTAAACCCCACATTAACCCCTGAAGCCCCACATTAACCCCTGAACCCCTACACTAGCCCTCTAAACCCCCCATGGGCAGCACGGTGGCACAGTGGTTAGCACTGCTGCCTCACAGCACCAGAGACCTGGGTTCGATTCCCGCCTCAGGCGACTGACTGTGTGGAGTTTGTACGTTCTCCCCGTGTCTGCGTGGGTTTCCTCCGGGTGCTCCGGTTTCCTCCCACAGTCCAAAGGTCAGGGTGGGTTGGTTTTGCTAAATTGCCCGTAGTGTTAGGTGCAGGGTAAATGTAGGGGTACGGGTGTGGGTGGGTGCGCTTCGGCGGGGCGGTGTGGACTTGTTGGGCCGAAGGGCCTGTTTCCACACTGTAAGTAATCTAATCTAATTAACCCCCTAAACCCCGTATTAACCCCTGAAGCCCTACAATAACCCCCTAAACCTCCATCTTAACCCCCTAAATACACACATTAACCCCTGAAGCCCCACATTAACCACTGAACCCCTACATTAACCCCCTAGACCCATACATTAACCACTAAACCCCCATATTAACCCCTAAGCCCCCAAATTAACCCCTGAACCCCCACATTAAACCCTCAAACCCCAACATTAACCCCTAGACACTCACATTAACCCCTGAACCCTGACATTAACCAACTAAACTCCCACATTAACCCTGAAACACCGACATTAACCCCTAAACCCCACATTTACCCCTAAACTCCACATTAACCCCTAAACCCCACAATAACCTCTAAACCCTCACATTAACCCCTTAAACCCACACATTAATCCCCTAAACCCCACATTAACCCCTTAAACCCACACATTAATCCCCTAAACCCCAAATTAACTCCTTAAACCCACATTAATCCCCTAAACCCCGACATTAACCCCTTAAACCCACACATTAATCCCCTAAACCCCGACATTAACCCCTTAAACCCACACATTAATCCCCTAAACCCCGACATTAACCCCTTAAACCCACACATTAATCCCCTGAACCCCGACATTAACCCCTTAAACCCACACATTAATCCCCTAAACCCCGACATTAACCCCTTAAACCCACACATTAATCCCCTAAACCCCGACATTAACCCCTTAAACCCACACATTAATCCCCTAAACCCCGACATTAACCCCTTAAACCCACACATTAATCCCCTAAACCCCGACATTAACTCCTTAAACCCACACATTAATCCCCTAAACCCCGACATTAACCCCTTAAACCCACACATTAATCCCCTAAACCCCACATTAACCCCTTAAACCCACACATTAATCCCCTAAACCCCGACATTAACCCCTTAAACCCACACATTAGTCCCCTAAACCCCACATTAACCCCTTAAACCCACACATTAATCCCCTAAACCCCGACATTAACCCCTTAAACCCACACATTAATCCCCTAAACCCCCACATTAACCCCTTAAACCCACACATTAATCCCCTAAACCCCACATTAACCCTTTAAACCCACACATTAATCCCCTAAACCCCACATTAACCCCTTAAACCCACACATTAATCCCCTAAACCCCGACATTAACCCCTTAAACCCACACATTAATCCCCTAAACCCCACATTAACCCCTTAAACCCACATTAATCCCCTAAACCCCCACATTAACCCCTTAAACCCACACATTAATCCCCTAAACCCCCACATTAACCCCTTAAACCCACACATTAATCCCCTAAACCCCGACATTAACCCCTTTAAACCCACACATTAATCCCCTAAACCCCACATTAACCCCTTAAACCCACACATTAATCCCCTAAACCCCACATTAACCCCTTAAACCCACACATTAATCCCCTAAACCCCACATTAACCCCTTAAACCCACACATTAATCCCCTAAACCCCCACATTAACCCCTTAAACCCACACATTAATCCCCTAAACCCCACATTAACTCCTTAAACCCACACATTAATCCCCTAAACCCCGACATTAACCCCTTAAACCCACACATTAATCCCCTAAACCCCCACATTAACCCTTTAAACCCACACATTAATCCCCTAAACCCCACATTAACCCCTTAAACTCACACATTAATCCCCTAAACCCACACATTAACCCCTTAAACTCACACATTAATCCCCTAAACCCCGACATTAACCCCTTAAACCCACACATTAATCCCCTAAACCCCACATTAACCCCTTAAACCCACACATTAATCCCCTAAACCCCCACATTAACCCCTTAAACCCACACATTAATCCCCTAAACCCCCACATTAACCCCTTAAACCCACACATTAATCCCCTAAACCCCACATTAACCCCTTAAACCCACACATTAATCCCCTAAACCCCCACATTAACCCCTGAACCCCCACATTAATCCCCTAAACCCCACATTAACCCCTTAAACCCACACATTAATCCCCTAAACCCCCACATTAACCCCTTAAACCCACACATTAATCCCCTAAACCCCACATTAACCCCTTAAACCCACACATTAATCCCCTAAACCCCCACATTAACCCCTTAAACCCACACATTAATCCCCTAAACCCCCACATTAACCCCTTAAACCCACACATTAATCCCCTAAACCCCGACATTAACCCCAAACCCACACATTAATCCCCTAAACCCCACATTAACCCCTTAAACTCACACATTAATCCCCTAAACCCACACATTAACCCCTTAAACTCACACATTAATCCCCTAAACCCCGACATTAACCCCTTAAACCCACACATTAATCCCCTAAACCCCACATTAACCCCTTAAACCCACACATTAATCCCCTAAACCCCCACATTAACCCCTTAAACTCACACATTAATCCCCTAAACCCACACATTAACCCCTTAAACTCACACATTAATCCCCTAAACCCCACATTTACCCCTAAACTCCACATTAACCCCTAAACCCCTACATTAACCCTTTAAACCCACACATTAATCCCCTAAACCCCCACATTAACCCTTTAAACCCACACATTAATCCCCTAAACCCCCACATTAACCCCTTAAACTCACACATTAATCCCCTAAACCCACACATTAACCCCTTTAAACCCACACATTAATCCCCTAAACCCCCACATTAACCCCTTAAACTCACACATTAATCCCCTAAACCCACACATTAACCCCTTAAACTCACACATTAATCCCCTAAACCCCACATTTACCCCTAAACTCCACATTAACC
>NW_027310435.1:52500-57500 GCF_047496795.1 Chiloscyllium punctatum
CCCTAACTGTCCAGAGTGTTCATGGACAGGCCCTAACTGTCCAGAGTGTTCACGGACGGGCCCTAACTGTCCAGAGTGTTCACGGACAGGCCCTAACTGTCCAGAGTGTTCACGGACAGGCCCTCACTGTCCAGAGTGTTCACGGACAGGCCCTAACTGTCCAGAGTGTTCACGGACGGGCCCTCACTGTCCAGAGTATTCACGGACGGGCCCTAACTGTCCAGAGTGTTCACGGACGGGCCCTAACTGTCCAGAGTGTTCACGGACGGGCCCTAACTGTCCAGAGTGTTCACGGACAGGCCCTAACTGTCCAGAGTGTTCACGGACAGGCCCTAACGGTCCAGAGTGTTCACGGACAGGCCCTAACTGTCCAGAGTGTTCATGGACGGGCCCTAACTGTCCAGAGTGTTCATGGACGGGCCCTAACTGTCCAGAGTGTTCACGGACGGGCCCTAACTGTCCAGAGTGTTCATCGACAGGCCCTAACAGTCCAGAGTGTTCATGGACAGGCCCTAACTGTCCAGAGTGTTCACCGACGGGCCCTAACTGTCCAGAGTGTTCACGGACGGGCCCTAACTGTCCAGAGTGTTCACGGACGGGCCCTAACTGTCCAGAGTGTTCACGGACGGGCCCTAACTGTCCAGAGTGTTCAGGGACGGGCCCTAACTGTCCAGAGTGTTCACGGACGGGCCCTAACTGTCCAGAGTCTTCACGGACGGGCCCTAACTGTCCAGAGTGTTCATGGACGGGCCCTAACTGTCCAGAGTGTTCACGGACAGGCCCTAACTGTCCAGAGTGTTCACGGACAGGCCCTAACTGTCCAGAGTGTTCATGGACAGGCCCTAACTGTCCAGAGTGTTCATGGACAGGCCCTAACTGTCCAGAGTGTTCACGGACAGGCCCTAACTGTCCAGAGTGTTCACGGACGGGCCCTAACTGTCCAGAGTGTTCACGGACAGGCCCTAACTGTCCAGAGTGTTCATGGACAGGCCCTAACTGTCCACAGTGTTCACGGACAAGCCCTAACTGTCCAGAGTGTTCACGGACGGGCCCTAACTGTCCAGAGTGTTCACGGACAGGCCCTAACTGTCCAGAGTGTTCAAGGACGGGCCCTAACTGTCCAGAGTGTTCACGGACGGGCCCTAACTGTCCAGAGTGTTCACGGACAGGCCCTAACTGTCCAGAGTGATCACGGACGGGCCCTCACTGTCCAGAGTGTTCACGGACGGGCCCTAACTGTCCAGAGTGTTCACGGACGGGCCCTAACTGTCCAGAGTGTTCACGGACGGGCCCTCACTGTCCAGAGTGTTCACGGACGGGCCCTAACTGTCCAGAGTGTTCACGGACAGGCCCTAACTGTCCAGAGTGTTCACGGACGGGCCCTAACTGTCCAGAGTGTTCACGGACAGGCCCTAACTGTCCAGAGTGTTCACGGACGGGCCCTAACTGTCCAGAGTGTTCACCTCCAGGTACGAGACCGCCCAGGGAGTCCGTGTGGACTCAGACCTCGAAGCCTCTCTCGGTTAGTCCCAGAGATCGTACTCTTTGGACGTCTGGAATAAAAGGCCGTCTGACAGACAGTTGGGTTGAATGTTCCTCCTCCCCCGTTATTTACTAAAGTCTTTGTGGTTCCAATATTCCACTGATAGCTGTGAGTCAGACTAACTGGGTCCTGATAACCAGGAGAGTGGGGTATCAGCTCCTCAACAACCCTCACAATCACTGCCTGGTCTCAACGAGACAGAGAACAACCAGAGTCACAGAGTCACAGGGAGATGTACAACGTGGAACAGACCCTTCAGCCCATCCCGTCCATGCTGACCCAGATGTCACAGAGTCACAGAGCTGTACAGCACAGAAACAGACCCTTCAGCCCATCCCGTCCATGCTGACCCAGATATCACAGAGTCACAGAGTCACACAGCACAGAAACAGACCCTTCGGCCCATCCCGTCCATGCCGACCCAGATATCACAGAGTCACACAGCACAGAAACAGACCCTTCGGCCCATCCCGTCCATGCCGACCCAGATATCACAGAGCTGTACAGCACAGAAACAGACCCTTCGGCCCATCCTGTCCATGCTGACCCAGATATCACAAAGTCACAGAGCTGTTCAGCACGGAGACAGACCCTTCGGCCCAACCCGTCCATGCTGACCCAGATATCACAGAGTCACAGAGTCACACAGCACAGAAACAGACCCTTCAGCCCATCCCGTCCATGCTGACCCAGATATCACAGAGTCACAGAGCTGTTCAGCACGGAGACAGACCCTTCGGCCCATCCCGTCCATGCTGACCCAGATATCACAGAGTCACAGAGCTCTACAGCACAGTAATAGACCCTTCGGCCCATCCCGTCCATGCTGACCCAGATATCACAGAGTCACAGAGCTCTACAGCACAGTAATAGACCCTTCGGCCCATCCCGTCCATACTGACCCAGATATCACAAAGTCACAGAGCTGTTCAGCACGGAGACAGACCCTTCGGCCCATCCCGTCCATGCTGACCCAGATATCAGAGTCACAGAGCTCTACAGCACAGTAATAGACCCTTCGGCCCATCCCGTCCATTCTGTCCCAGTTATCACAGAGTCACAGAGCTGTACAGCACAGAAACAGACCCTTCAGCCCATCCCGTCCATGCTGACCCAGATATCACAGAGTCACAGAGCTGTACAGCACGGAGACAGACCCTTCAGCCCAACCCGTCCATGCTGACCCAGATATCCCAACCCAATCTAGTCCCACCTGCCAGCACCCGGCCCATATCCCCCCAAACCCCTTCCTATTCATGTCCCCATCCAGATGCCTTTTAAATGCTGTCATTGCACCAGCCTCCATCACATCCTCTGGCAGCTCATTCCATACACGTACCACCCTCTGCGTGAAAAAGTTGCCCCTTAGGTCTCTTTTAAATCTTTTCCCTCTCATAACCCAAACCGGAATCCCATCAATGCCCACATGTATTTGGAGCCCATTGACCACTCCCTGAGAAAGGGAACAGGAACTGATCCCACCCCCCCCGGAACAGAGAGACACGAACACAAAGTGGGTCACTAACACCAGTGCTTCACCAGAGGCTCACTGATGATGTGACTGATCGCGATGACGAAACGTCTGAAGACAAACCCTCCCGCTCAGTGAGCAAACCTACATCCTGTTCCCTGGGTTTCAGGATGGACAGTCCAGCAATGACACCACACTGGGGTGTCTCCTCCTGTGGACCCCTTCGAGAGAGAACGGGTGTGGCTCTCCCACTCCCCTCCCCCTCCTCAGGCCGTCTGTCCTCTCCCCTCCCCGACACGATGGACAGAATGGCCGAGGCTCTGAGGTTACTTCCGGATCCAGGGCTCAACGTTCGACAAGGCGGACTCTGATAGGATGCTGGGAGGTGACCCCTTCCTACCCAACGACCCCACCCCTCGCGTGAGGCGTGATGACCCTTGGGGGAGACTCGACCACCCCCTCACCTCTGACAAGAGGGAGGGAGAGAGAAAGAGAGAGAGAGAGAGACCAAACGGGCTGCCTTCATATTCCGAACACTGAGTGCAATTCCGGTCTCCCTGGGTTGGAGGGTTTGAGTGACATGAGGGTCAGTGCTGAGGGAGTGGACACTGTCGGAGGGTCAGTGCTGAGGGAGTGGGCACTGTCGGAGGGTCAGTGCTGAAGGAGTGGGCACTGGCGGAGGGTCAGTGCTGAGGGAGTGGGCACTATCGGAGGGTCAGTGCTGAGGGAGTGGGCACTGTCGGAGGGTCAGTGCTGAAGGAGTGGGCACTGTCGGAGAGTCAGTGCTGAGGGAGTGCCACACTGTCGGAGGGTCAGTGCTGAGGGAGTGGGCACTGTCAGAGGGTCAGTGCTGAGGGAGTGGGCACTGTCGGAGGGTCAGTGCTGAGGGAGTGGGCACTGTCGGAGGGTCAGTGCTGAGGGAGTGGGCACTGTCGGAGGGTCAGTGCTGAGTGAGTGGGCACTGTCGGAGGGTCAGTGCTGAGGGAGTGTGCACTGTCGGAGGGTCAGTGCTGAGGGGGTCCCGCACTGTCGGAGGGTCAGTGCTGAGGGAGTCCCGCACTGTCGGAGGGTCAGTGCTGAGGGAGTGGGCACTGTCGGAGAGTCAGTGCTGAGGGAGTGCCGCACTGTCGGAGGGTCAGTGCTGAGGGAGTGGGCACTGTCAGAGGGTCAGTGCTGAGGGAGTGGGCACTGTCGGAGGGTCAGTGCTGAGGGAGTGTGCACTGTCGGAGGGTCAGTGCTGAGTGAGTGGGCACTGTCGGAGGGTCAGTGCTGAGGGAGTGTGCACTGTCGGAGGGTCAGTGCTGAGGGGGTCCCGCACTGTCGGAGGGTCAGTGCTGAGGGAGTCCCGCACTGTCGGAGGGTCAGTGCTGAGGGAGTGGGCACTGTCGGAGGGACAGTGCTGAGGGAGTGGGCATTGTCAGAGGGTCAGTGCTGAGGGAGTGGGCACTGTCGGAGGGTCAGTGCTGAGGGAGTGGGCACTGTCGGAGGGTCAGTGCTGAGGGAGTGGGCACTGTCGGAGGGTCAGTGCTGAGGGAGTGGGCACTGTCGGAGGGTCAGTGCTGAGGGAGTGGGCACTGTCGGAGGGTCAGTGCTGAGGGAGTGGGCACTGTCGGAGGGTCAGTGCTGAGGGAGTGGGCACTGTCGGAGGGTCAGCTCCCCCAGTGCCGTGGAGCTTGCTGCAATTATCCAAATTTGGCCGCAGGATCTATTCACACCCTTCTCCAGTCCAGTGGGATCTTGCTGTGCGCACAGTGCCTGCCTCGATCCCTCACGACCCATGGCCTGTGAAGGTACTGATGCTGAGGGGCTTCCATTCCAGAGCAAGGGAGAGGGTGAGAAAGAGAGAGAGAGAGAGTGAGAGAGAGAGAGAGAGGGGGGGAGAGAGAGAGAGAAAGAGAGAGACAGAGAGACAGAGAGAGAGGGGGAGAGGGGCGAAGAGAGAGAGAGAGAGACAGAGAGAGAGAGGGAGACAGAGAGAGATAGAGG
>NW_027310435.1:80000-82078 GCF_047496795.1 Chiloscyllium punctatum
CTGAGGGTCGGTGGGGGGAGGGAGGGGATGGTACACACTGCTGTTACTGAGGGTCGGTGGGGGGGGAGGGGATGGTACACACTGCTGTTACTGAGGGTCGGTGGGGGGAGGGAGGGGATGGTACACACTGCTGTTACTGAGGGTCGGTGGGGGGAGGGAGGGGATGGTACACACTGCAGTTACTGAGGGTCGGTGGGGGGAGGGAGGGGATGGTACACACTGCAGTTACTGAGGGTCGGTGGGAGGGGAGGGGATGGTACACACTGCAGTTACTGAGGGTCGGTGGGGAGGGGAGGGGATGGTACACACTGCTGTTACTGAGGGTCGGGGGGGGAGGGGATGGTACACACTGCAGTTACTGAGGGTCGGTGGGGAGGGGAGGGGATGGTACACACTGCTGTTACTGAGGGTCGGTGGGGGGGGGGAGGGGATGGTACACACTGCTGTTACTGAGGGTCGGGGGGGAGTTTGTAAACTCCTGGATGTGAAATCCCAGAAAAGGCATCACCATGAAGTGACCTGAGCAATTTTTGAGAAGTTTTGTTGCTCAGGTCAATGACAGAGGCGTGACCTGTTTACATCGGGTTTCCCCATTGTAGGCTCGGACCCTGACTAAACTACGCCCCTACTGGTGACTGGGTGTTATTACAGCGTGACCTGTTTACATCGGGTTTCCCCATTGTAGGCTCGGACCCTGACTAAACTACGCCCCTACTGGTGACTGGGTGTTATTACAGTGTGACCTGTTTACATCGGGTTTCCCCATTGTAGGCTCGGACCCTGACTAAATACGCCCCCGCTGGTGACTAGGTGTTATTACAGCGTGACCTGTTTACACAGGGTTTCCCCATTGTAGGCTCGGACCCTGACTAAACTATGCCCCCGCTGGTGACTAGGTGTTATTACAGCGTGACCTGTTTACACAGGGTTTCCCCATTGTAGGCTCGGACCCTGACTAAACTACGCCCCTACTGGTGACTGGGTGTTATTACAGTGTGACCTGTTTACATCGGGTTTCCCCATTGTAGGCTCGGACCCTGACTAAATACGCCCCCGCTGGTGACTAGGTGTTATTACAGCGTGACCTGTTTACATCGGGTTTCCCCATTGTAGGCTCGGACCCTGACTAAACTACGCCCCCGCTGGTGACTAGGTGTTATTACAGCGTGACCTGTTTGCATAGGGTTTCCCCATTGTAGGCTCGGACCCTGACTAAATACGCCCCCACTGGTGACTGGGTGTTATTACAGTGTGACCTGTTTACATAGGGTTTCCCCATTGTAGGCTCGGACCCTGACTAAACTATGCCCCCACTGGTGACTGGGTGTTATTACAGTGTGACCTGTTTACACAGGGTTTCCCCATTGTAGGCTCGGACCCTGACTAAACTACGCCCCTACTGGTGACTGGGTGTTATTACAGTGTGACCTGTTTACATCGGGTTTCCCCATTGTAGGCTCGGACCCTGACTAAACTACACCCCCGCTGGTGACATGGTGTTATTACAGCGTGACCTGTTTGCATAGGGTTTCCCCATTGTAGGCTCGGACCCTGACTAAATACGCCCCCACTGGTGACTGGGTGTTATTACAGTGTGACCTGTTTACATAGGGTTTCCCCATTGTAGGCTCGGACCCTGACTAAACTATGCCCCCACTGGTGACTGGGTGTTATTACAGTGTGACCTGTTTACACAGGGTTTCCCCATTGTAGGCTCGGACCCTGACTAAACTACGCCCCTACTGGTGACTGGGTGTTATTACAGTGTGACCTGTTTACATAGGGTTTCCCCATTGTAGGCTCGGACCCTGACTAAACTATGCCCCTACTGGTGACTGGGTGTTATTACAGTGTGACCTGTTTACATAGGGTTTCCCCATTGTAGGCTCGGACCCTGACTAAACTATGCCCCCACTGGTGACTGGGTGTTATTACAGTGTGACCTGTTTACACAGGGTTTCCCCATTGTAGGCTCGGACCCTGACTAAACTACACCCCCGCTGGTGACTAGGTGTTATTACAGTGTGACCTGTTTACATAGGGTTTCCCCATTGTAGTCTCGGACCCTGACTAAACTA
>NW_027310436.1:0-52807 GCF_047496795.1 Chiloscyllium punctatum
TTGACGTTCAATGGTGTTACCGTCACTGAATCCCCCCTCCCACCCCCACTATCAACATCCTGGGGGTTCCCATTGAGAGAATCTAACGATCGCCCCCTTGACGTTCAATGGTGTTACCGTCACTGAATCCCCCCTCCCCCCCCCCAACAATCAACATCCTGGGGGTTCCCATTGAGAGAGAATCTAACCATCGCCCCCTTGATGTTCAATGGTGTTACCATCACTGAATCCCCCCCTCCCCCCCCACTATCAACATCCTGGGGGTTCCCATTGAGAGAGAATCTAACCATCGCCCCCTTGATCTTCAATGGTGTTACCGTCACTGAATCCCCCCCCCTCCCCCCCACTATCAACATCCTGGGGGTTCCCATTGAGTGAGAATCTAACCATCGTCCCCTTGACGTTCAATGGTGTTACCGTCACTGAATCCCCCCTCCCCCCACTATCAACATCCTGGGGGTTCACATTGAGAGAGAATCTAACCATCGCCCCCTTGACGTTCAATGGTGTTACCGTCACTGAATCCCCCCTCCCCCCACTATCAACATCCTGGGGGTTCACATTGAGAGAGAATCTAACCATCGCCCCCTTGACGTTCAATGGTGTTACCGTCACTGAATCCCCCCTCCCCCCCTCCACTATCAACATCCTGGGGGTTCCCATTGAGAGAGAATCTAAACATCGCCCCCTTGACGTTCAATGGCGTTACCGTCACTGAATCCCCCCCTCCCCACCCCCCACTATCAACATCCTGGGGGTTCCCATTGAGAGAGAATCTAACTATCGCCCCCTTGATGTTCAATGGTGTTACCGTCACTGAATCCCCCCTCCCCCCCCCCCACCCCACTATCAACATCCTGGGGGTTCCCATTGAGAGAGAATCTAACCATCACCCCCTTGATGTTCAATGGTGTTACCGTCACTGAATCCCCCCGACCCCACTATCAACATCCTGGGGTCCCATTGAGAGAGAATCGAACCATCGCCCCATTGATGTTCAATGGTGTTACCGTCACTGATTCCCCCCCTCCCCCCGCACTATCAACATCCTGGGGGTTCCCATTGAGAGAGAATCTAACCAACAAGCCCTTGATGTTCAATGGTGTTACCGTCACTGAATCCCCCCCCCCCCCCCCCACTATCAACATCCTGGGGGTTCCCATTGAGAGAGAATCTAACCATCGCCCCCTTGACGTTCAATGGCGTTACCGTCACTGAATCCCCCCTCCCCACCCCCACTATCAACATCCTGGGGGTTCCCATTGAGAGAGAATCTAACCATCACCCCCTTGATGTTCAATGGTGTTACCGTCACTGAATCCCCCCCCCCCCCCCACTATCAACATCCTGGGGGTTCCCAATGAGAGAGAATCTAACCATCGCCCCCTTGATGTTCAATGGTGTTACCGTCACTGAATCCCCCCTCCCCCCCCCCCCCCACGATCAACGTCCTGGGGGTTTCCATTGAGAGAGAATCTAACCATCGCCCCCTTGACTTTCAATGGTGATACTGTCACTGAATCCCCCCTCCACCCACTATCAACATC
The DNA here is from genome assembly GCF_047496795.1 of Chiloscyllium punctatum. Classification (NCBI taxonomy): domain Eukaryota; kingdom Metazoa; phylum Chordata; class Chondrichthyes; order Orectolobiformes; family Hemiscylliidae; genus Chiloscyllium; species Chiloscyllium punctatum. The sequence goes on from NW_027310436.1 coordinate 1,548, forward strand.
CTGGGGGTTCCCATTGAGAGAGAATCTAACCATCGCCCCCTTGACGTTCAATGGTGTTACCGTCACTGAATCCCCCCTCCCACCCCACTATCAACATCCTGGGGGTTCCCATTGAGAGAGAATCTTACCATCGCCCCCTTGACGTTCAATGGTGTTACCGTCACTGAATCCCCCCTCCCCCCCCACTATCAACGTCCTGGGGGTTCCCATTGAGAGAGAATCTAACCATCGCCCCCATGACGTTCAATGGTGTTACCGTCACTGAATCCCCCCTCCCCCCACTATCAACATCCTGGGCGTTCCCGTTGAGAGAGAATCTCACCATCGCCCCCTTGACATTCAATGGTGTTACCGTCACAGAATCCCCCCTCCCCCTCCACTATCAACATCCTGGGGGTTCCCGTTGAGAGAGAATCTAATCATCGCCCCCTTGATGTTCAATGGTGTTCCCGTCACTGAATCCCCCCTCCCCCCCCCCCACTATCAACATCCTCGGGGTTCCGATTGAGAGAGAATCTAACCATCGCCCCCTTGACGTTCAATGGTGTTACGGTCACTGAATCCCCCCTCCCCCTCCACTATCAACATCCTGGGGGTTCCCATTGAGAGAGAATCTAACCATCGCCCCCTTGACGTTCAATGGTGTTACCGTCACTGAATCCCCCTCCCTCCCAACTATCAACATCCTGGGGGTTCCCATTGAGAGAGAATCTAACCATCGCCCCCCTTGATGTTCAATGGTGTTACCGTCACTGAATCCCCCTCCCTCCCAACTATCAACATCCTGGGGGTTCCCATTGAGAGAGAATCTAACCATCGCCCCCTTGATGTTCAATGGTGTTACCGTCACTGAATCCACCCCTCCTCCCCCCCACTATCAACATCCTGGGGGTTCCCATTGAGAGAGAATCTAACCATCGCCCCCTTGACGTTCAATGGTGTTACCGTCACTGAATCCCCCCTCCCTCCCAACTATCAACATCCTGGGGGTTCCCATTGAGGGAGAATCTAACCATCGCCCCCTTGATGTTCAATGGTGTTACCGTCACTGAATCCCCCCTCCACCCACTATCAACATCCTGGGTGTTCCCATTGAGAGAGAATCTAACCATCGCCCCCTTGACGTTCAATGGTGTTACCGTCACTGAATCCCCCCTCCCCCCCCCACTATCAACATCCTGGGGGTTCCCATTGAGAGAGAATCTAACCATCGCCCCCTTGATGTTCAATGGTGTTACCGTCACTGAATCCCCCCTCCCCCCCCCACTATCAACATCCTGGGGGTTCCCATTGAGAGAGGATCTAACCATCACCCCCTTGATGTTCAATGGTGTTACAGTCACTGAATCCCCCCTCCCCCCACTATCAACATCCTGGGGGTTCCCATTGAGAGAGAATCTAACCATTGCCCCCTTGACGAGCAATGGTGTTACCGTCACTGAATCCCCCCCTCCCCCCCACTATCAACATCCTGGGGGTTCCCATTGAGAGAGAATCTAACCATCGCCCCCTTGATGTTCAATGGTGTTACCGTCACTGAATCCCCCCGACCCCACTATCAACATCCTGGGGGTTCCCATTGAGAGAGAATCTAACCATCGCCCCCTTGATGTTCAATGGTGTTACCGTCACTGAATCCCCCCCCTCCCCCCCCACTATCAACATCCTGGGGGTTCCCATTGAGAGAGAATCTAACCATCGCCCCCTTGATGTTCAATGGTGTTACCGACACTGAATCCCCCCTCCCCCCCCACTATCAACATCCTGGGGGTTCCCATTGAGAGAGAATCTAACCATTGTCCCCTTGACTTACAATGGTGTTACCGTCACTGAATCCCCCCGACCCCACTATCAACATCCTGGGGGTTCCCATTGAGAGAGAATCGAACCATCGCCCCATTGATGTTCAATGGTGTTACCGTCACTGATTCCCCCCTCCCCCCCACTATCAACATCCTGGGGGTTCCCATTGAGAGAGAATCTAACCAACAAGCCCTTGACGTTCAATGGTGTTACCGTCACTGAATCCCCCCCCCCCCCCCCCACTATCAACATCCTGGGGGTTCCCATTGAGAGAGAATCTAACCATCGCCCCCTTGACGTTCAATGGTGTTACCGTCACTGAATCCCCCACTCCCCCCACTATCAACATCCTGGGGGTTCCCATTGAGAGAGAATCTAACCAACAAGCCCTTGACGTTCAATGGTGTTACCGTCACTGAATCCCCCCCCCCCCCCCCACTATCAACATCCTGGGGGTTCCCATTGAGAGAGAATCTAACCATCGCCCCCTTGATATTCAGTGGTGTTACCGTCACTGAATCCCCCCTCCCCCCCCACTATCAACATCCTGGGGGTTCCCATTGAGAGAGAATCTAACCATCGCCCCCTTGATGTTCAATGGTGTTACCGTCACTGAATCCCCCCTCCCCCCCCCCCCCCCCACTATCAACATCCTGGGGCTTCCCATTGAGAGAGAATCTAACCATCGCCCCCTTGATGTTCAATGGTGTTACCGTCACTGAATCCCCCCTCCACCCCCACTATCAACATCCTGGGGGTTCCAATTGAGAGAGAATCTAACCATCGCCCACTTGATGTTCAATGGTGTTACCGTCACTGAATCCCCCCCTCCACCCCCACTATCAACATCCTGGGGGTTCCAATTGAGAGAGAATCTAACCATCGCCCCCCCTTGATGTTCAATGGTGTTACCGTCACTGAATCCCCCCTCCCCCCCCCACTATCAACATCCTGGGGGTTCCCATTGAGAGAGAATCTAACCTTCGCCCCCTTGACGTTCAATGGTGTTACCGTCACTGAATCCCCCTCCCTCCCAACTATCAACATCCTGGGGGTTCCCATTGAGAGAGAATCTAACCATCGCCCCCTTGATGTTCAATGATGTTACCGTCACTGAATCCCCCCTCCCCCCACTATCAACATCCTGGGGGTTCCCATTGAGAGAGAATCTAACCATCGCCCCCTTGATGTTCAATGGTGTTACCGTCACTGAATCCCCCCTCCCCCCCCCACTATCAACATCCTGGGGGTTCCCATTGAGAGAGAATCTAACCATCGCCCCCTTGATGTTCAATGGTGTTACCGTCACTGAATCCCCCCCTCACCCCCCCACTATCAACATCCTGGGGGTTCCCATTGAGAGAGAATCTAACCATCGCCCCCTTGATGTTCAATGGTGTTACCGTCACTGAATCCCCCCTCCCCCTCCCCCACTATCAACATCCTGGGGGTTCCCATTGAGAGAGAATCTAACGATCGCCCCCTTGACGTTCAATGGTGTTACCGTCACTGAATCCCCCCTCCCACCCCCACTATCAACATCCTGGGGGTTCCCATTGAGAGAGAATCTAACGATCGCCCCCTTGACGTTCAATGGTGTTACCGTCACTGAATCCCCCCTCCCCCCCCCCAACAATCAACATCCTGGGGGTTCCCATTGAGAGAGAATCTAACCATCGCCCCCTTGATGTTCAATGGTGTTACCATCACTGAATCCCCCCCTCCCCCCCACTATCAACATCCTGGGGGTTCCCATTGAGAGAGAATCTAACCATCGCCCCCTTGATCTTCAATGGTGTTACCGTCACTGAATCCCCCCCCTCCCCCCCACTATCAACATCCTGAGGGTTCCCATTGAGTGAGAATCTAACTTTCGTCCCCTTGACGTTCAATGGTGTTACCGTCACTGAATCCCCCCTCCCCCCACTATCAACATCCTGGGGGTTCACATTGAGAGAGAATCTAACCATCGCCCCCTTGACGTTCAATGGTGTTACCGTCACTGAATTCCCCTCCCCCCACTATCAACATCCTGGGGGTTCACATTGAGAGAGAATCTAACCATCGCCCCCTTGACGTTCAATGGTGTTACCGTCACTGAATCCCCCCCTCCCCCCCTCCACTATCAACATCCTGGGGGTTCCCATTGAGAGAGAATCTAAACATCGCCCCCTTGACGTTCAATGGCGTTACCGTCACTGAATCCCCCCCTCCCCACCCCCCACTATCAACATCCTGGGGGTTCCCATTGAGAGAGAATCTAACTATCGCCCCCTTGATGTTCAATGGTGTTACCGTCACTGAATCCCCCCTCCCCCCCCCCCACCCCACTATCAACATCCTGGGGGTTCCCATTGAGAGAGAATCTAACCATCACCCCCTTGATGTTCAATGGTGTTACCGTCACTGAATCCCCCCGACCCCACTATCAACATCCTGGGGGTCCCATTGAGAGAGAATCGAACCATCGCCCCATTGATGTTCAATGGTGTTACCGTCACTGATTCCCCCCCTCCCCCCCACTATCAACATCCTGGGGGTTCCCATTGAGAGAGAATCTAACCATCGCCCCCTTGACGTTCAATGGTGTTACCGTCACTGAATCCCCCCTCCCCCCCCCACTATCAACATCCTGGGGGTTCCCATTGAGAGAGAATCTAACTATCACCCCCTTGACGTTAAATGGTGTTACCGTCACTGAATTCCCCCCCTCCCCCTCCCCCCCACTATCAACATCCTGGGGGTTCCCATTGAGAGAGAATCTAACCATCGCCCCCTTGATGTTCAATGGTGTTACCGTCACTGAATCCCCCCTCCCCCCCCCACTATCAACATCCTGGGGGTTCCCATTGAGAGAGAATCTAACCAACAAGCCCTTGACGTTCAATGGTGTTACCGTCACTGAATCCCCCCCCCCCCCCACTATCAACATCCTGGGGGTTCCCATTGAGAGAGAATCTAACCATCGCCCCCTTGACGTTCAATGGCGTTACCGTCACTGAATCCCCCCTCCCCCCCCCCACTATCAACATCCTGGGGGTTCCCATTGAGAGAGAATCTAACCATCACCCCCTTGATGTTCAATGGTGTTACCGTCACTGAATCCCCCCCCCCCCCCCCCCACTATCAACATCCTGGGGGTTCCCAATGAGAGAGAATCTAACCATCGCCCCCTTGATGTTCAATGGTGTTACCGTCACTGAATCCCCCCTCCCCCCCCCCCCCACGATCAACGTCCTGGGGGTTTCCATTGAGAGAGAATCTAACCATCGCCCCCTTGACTTTCAATGGTGATGCTGTCACTGAATCCCCCCTCCACCCACTATCAACATCCTGGGGGTTCCCATTGAGAGAGAATCTAACCATCGCCCCCTTGACGTTCAATGGTGTTACCGTCACTGAATCCCCCCTCCCACCCCACTATCAACATCCTGGGGGTTCCCATTGAGAGAGAATCTAACCATCGCCCTCTTGATGTTCAATGGTGTTACCGTCACTGAATCCCCCCTCCTTCCCCCCCACTATCAACATCCTGGGGGTTCCCATTGAGAGAGAATCTAACCATCGCCCCCTTGATATTCAGTGGTGTTACCGTCACTGAATCCCCCTTCCCCCCACTATCAACATCCTGGGGGTTCCCATTGAGAGAATCTAACCATCGCCCTCTTGATGTTCAATGGTGCTACCGTCACTGAATCCCCCCCTCACCCCCACTATCAACATCCTGGGGGTTCCCATTGAGAGAGAATCTAACCATCGCCCCCTTGATGTTCAATGGTGTTACCGTCACTGAATCCCCCCTCCCCCCCCACTATCAACATCCTGGGGCTTCCCATTGAGAGAGAATCTAACCATCGCACCCTTGATGTTCAATGGTGTTACCCTCACTGAATCCCCCCTCCCCCTCCACTATCAACATCCTGGGGGTTCCCATTGAGAGAGAATCTAACCATCGCCCACTTGATGTTCAATGGTGTTACCCTCACTGAATCCCACCTCCCCCCCCCCCCCACCCCACTATCAACATCCTGGGGGTTCCCATTGAGAGAGAATCTAACCATCACCCCCTTGATGTTCAATGGTGTTACCGTCACTGAATCCCCCCTCCCCCCCCCACTATCAACGTCCTGGGGGTTCCCATTGAGAGAGAATCTAACCTTCGCCCCCTTGACGTTCAATGGTGTTACCGTCACTGAATCCCCCTCCCTCCCAACTATCAACATCCTGGGGGTTCCCATTGAGAGAGAATCTAACCATTGCCCCCTTGATGTTCAATGATGTTACCATCACTGAATCCCCCCTCCCCCCACTATCAACATCCTGGGGGTTCCCATTCAGAGAGAATCTAACCATCGCCCCCTTGATGTTCAATGGTGTTACCGTCACTGAATCTCCCCTCCCTCCCAACTATCAACATCCTGGGGGTTCCCATTGAGAGAGAATCTTACCATCGCCCCCTTGACGTTCAATGGTGTTACCGTCACTGAATCCCCCCTCCCCCCCCACTATCAACGTCCTGGGGGTTCCCATTGAGAGAGAATCTAACCATCGCCCCCATGACGTTCAATGGTGTTACCGTCACTGAATCCCCCTCCCCCCACTATCAACATCCTGGGGGTTCCCATTGAGAGAGAATCTAACCATCGCCCCCTTGACATTCAATGGTGTTACCGTCACAGAATCCCCCCTCCCCCTCCACTATCAACATCCTGGGGGTTCCCGTTGAGAGAGAATCTAATCATCGCCCCCTTGATGTTCAATGGTGTTACCGTCACTGAATCCCCCCTCCCCCTCCACTATCAACATCCTGGGGGTTCCCATTGAGAGAGAATCTAACCATCGCCCCCTTGACGTTCAATGGTGTTACCGTCACTGAATCCCCCTCCCTCCCAACTATCAACATCCTGGGGGTTCCCATTGAGAGAGAATCTAATCATCGCCCCCTTGATGTTCAATGGTGTTACCGTCACTGAATCCACCCCCCCCCCCCCACTATCAACATCCTGGGGGTTCCCATTGAGAGAGAATCTAACCATCGCCCCCTTGACGTTCAATGGTGTTACCGTCACTGAATCCCCCCCTCCCCCCCCACTATCAACATCCTGGGGGTTCCCATTGAGAGAGAATCTAACCATCGCCCCCTTGATGTTCAATGGTGTTACCGTCACTGAATCCCCCCTCCCTCCCAACTATCAACATCCTGGGGGTTCCCATTGAGGGAGAATCTAACCATCGCCCCCTTGACGTTCAATGGTGTTACCGTCACTGAATCCCCCCTCCACCCACTATCAACATCCTGGGTGTTACCATTGAGAGAGAATCTAACCATCGCCCCCTTGACGTTCAATGGTGTTACCGTCACTGAATCCCCCCTCCCCCCCCCCACTATCAACATCCTGGGGGTTCCCATTGAGAGAGAATCTAACCATCGCCCCCTTGATGTTCAATGGTGTTACCGTCACTGAATCCCCCCCCTCCCCCCCACTATCAACATCCTGGGGGTTCCCATTGAGAGAGAATCTAACCATCGCCCCCTTGATGTTCAATGGTGTTACCGTCACTGAATCCCCCCTCCCCCCCCCACTATCAACATCCTGGGGGTTCCCATTGAGAGAGAATCTAACCATCGCCCCCTTGATGTTCAATGGTGTTACCGTCACTGAATCCCCCCTCTCCCCCCCACTATCAACATCCTGGGGGTTCCCATTGAGAGAGAGTCTAACCATCGCTCCCTTGATGTTCAATGGTGTTACCGTCACTGATTCCCCCTCCCCCCCCCCCCCCCCCCACTATCAACTTCCTGGGGATTCCCATTGAGAGAGAATCTAACCATCGCCCCCTTGATGTTCAATGGTGTTACCGTCACTGAATCCCCCCTCCCCCCCCCCCCACTATCAACATCCTGGGGGTTCCCATTGAGAGAGGAATCTAACCATCGCCCCCTTGATGTTCAATGGTGTTACCGTCACTGAATCCCCCCCCCCACTATCAACATCCTGGGGGTTCCCATTGAGAGAGAATCTAACCATCACCCCCTTGATGTTCAATGGTGTTACCGTCACTGAATCCCCCCCTCCCCCCACTCTCAACATCCTGGGGGTTCCCATTGAGAGAGAATCTGACCATCGCCCCCTTGACGTTCAATGGTGTTACTGTCACTGAATCCCCCCCCACCCCCCACTATCAACATCCTGGGGGTTCCCATTGAGAGAGAATCTAACCATCGCCCCCTTGACGTTCAATGGTGTTACCGTCACTGAATCCCCCTCCCCCCCACTATCAACATCCTGGGGGTTCCCATTGAGAGAGAATCTAACCATCGCCCCCTTGACGTTCAATGGTGTTACCGTCACTGAATCCCCCCCTCCACCCCCACTATCAACATTCTGGGGGTTCCCATTGAGAGAGAATCTAACCATCGCCCCCTTGATGTTCAATGGTGTTACCGTCACTGAATCCCCCCTCCCACCCCCCCTACTATCAACATCCTGGGGGTTCCCATTGAGAGAGAATCTAACCATCGCCCCCTTGACGTTCAATGGTGTTACCGTCACTGAATCCCCCCTCCCCCCCCCACTTTCAACATCCTGGGCGTTCCCAATGAGAGAGAATCTAACCATCGCCCCCTTGATGTTCAATGGTGTTACCGTCACTGAATCCCCCCTCCCCCCCCCACGATCAACATCCTGGGGGTTCCCATTGAGAGAGAATCTAACCATCGCCCCCTTAACGTTCAATGGTGTTACCGTCACTGAATCCCCCCTCCCCCCCCCCCCCCCCCCACTATCAACATCCTGGGGGTTCCCATTGAGAGAGAATCTAACCATCGCCCCCTTGATGTTCAATGGTGTTACCGTCACTGAATCCCCCCTCCCCCCACTATCAACATCCTGGGGGTTCCCATTGAGAGAGAATCTAAGCATCGCCCCCCTTGATGTTCAATGGTGTTACCGTCACTGAATCCCCCCTCACCCCCCACTATCAACATCCTGGGGGTTCCCATTGAGAGAGAATCTAACCATCGCCCCCTTGATGTTCAATCGTGTTACTGTCACTGAATCCCCCCCTCCCCCCCACTATCAACATCCTGGGGGTTCCCATTGAGAGAGAATCTAACCATCGCCCCCTTGATGTTCAATGGTGTTACCGTCACTGAATCCCGCCGAGCCCACTATCAACATCCTGGGGGTTCCCATTGAGAGAGAATCTAACCATCGCCCCCTTGATGTTCAATGGTGTTACCGTCACTGAATCCCCCCCTCCCCCCCCACTATCAACATCCTGGGGGTTCCCATTGAGAGAGAATCTAACCATCGCCCCCTTGATGTTCAATGGTGTTACCGACACTGAATCCCCCCTCCCCCCCCACTATCAACATCCTGGGGGTTCCCATTGAGAGAGAATCTAACCATTGTCCCCTTGACTTACAATGGTGTTACCGTCACTGAATCCCCCCGACCCCACTATCAACATCCTGGGGGTTCCCATTGAGAGAGAATCGAACCATCGCCCCATTGATGTTCAATGGTGTTACCGTCACTGATTCCCCCCTCCCCCCCACTATCAACATCCTGGGGGTTCCCATTGAGAGAGAATCTAACCAACAAGCCCTTGACGTTCAATGGTGTTACCGTCACTGAATCCCCCCCCCCCCCCCCCCACTATCAACATCCTGGGGGTTCCCATTGAGAGAGAATCTAACCATCGCCCCCTTGACGTTCAATGGTGTTACCGTCACTGAATCCCCCCTTCCCCCCACTATCAACATCCTGGGGGTTCCCATTGAGAGAGAATCTAACCAACAAGCCCTTGACGTTCAATGGTGTTACCGTCACTGAATCCACCCCCCCCCCCCACTATCAACATCCTGGGGGTTCCCATTGAGAGAGAATCTAACCATCGCCCCCTTGATATTCAGTGGTGTTACCGTCACTGAATCCCCCCTCCCCCCCCCACTATCAACATCCTGGGGGTTCCCATTGAGAGAGAATCTAACCATCGCCCCCTTGATGTTCAATGGTGTTACCGTCACTGAATCCCCCCTCCCCCCCTCCCCCCACTATCAACATCCTGGGGCGTCCCATTGAGAGAGAATCTAACCATCGCCCCCTTGATGTTCAATGGTGTTACCGTCACTGAATCCCCCCTCCACCCCCACTATCAACATCCTGGGGGTTCCAATTGAGAGAGAATCTAACCATCGCCCACTTGATGTTCAATGGTGTTACCGTCACTGAATCCCCCCCTCCACCCCCAGTATCAACATCCTGGGGGTTCCAATTGAGAGAGAATCTAACCATCGCCCCCCCTTGATGTTCAATGGTGTTACCGTCACTGAATCCCCCCTCCCCCCCCACTATCAACATCCTGGGGGTTCCCATTGAGAGAGAATCTAACCTTCGCCCCCTTGACGTTCAATGGTGTTACCGTCACTGAATCCCCCTCCCTCCCAACTATCAACATCCTGGGGGTTCCCATTGAGAGAGAATCTAACCATCGCCCCCTTGATGTTCAATGATGTTACCGTCACTGAATCCCCCCTCCCCCCACTATCAACATCCTGGGGGTTCCCATTCAGAGAGAATCTAACCATCGCCCCCTTGACGTTCAATGGTGTTACCGTCACTGAATCCCCCCTCCCCCCCCACTATCAACGTCCTGGGGGTTCCCATTGAGAGAGAATCTAACCATCGCCCCCATGACGTTCAATGGTGTTACCGTTACTGAATCCCCCCTCCCCCCACTATCAACATCCTGGGCGTTCCCGTTGAGAGAGAATCTCACCATCGCCCCCTTGACATTCAATGGTGTTACCGTCACAGAATCCCCCCTCCCCCTCCACTATCAACATCCTGGGGGTTCCCGTTGAGAGAGAATCTAATCATCGCCCCCTTGATGTTCAATGGTGTTCCCGTCACTGAATCCCCCCTCCCCCCCCCCCACTATCAACATCCTCGGGGTTCCGATTGAGAGAGAATCTAACCATCGCCCCCTTCACGTTCAATGGTGTTACGGTCACTGAATCCCCCCTCCCCCTCCACTATCAACATCCTGGGGGTTCCCATTGAGAGAGAATCTAACCATCGCCCCCTTGACGTTCAATGGTGTTACCGTCACTGAATCCCCCTCCCTCCCAACTATCAACATCCTGGGGGTTCCCATTGAGAGAGAATCTAACCATCGCCCCCTTGATGTTCAATGGTGTTACCGTCACTGAATCCCCCTCCCTCCCAACTATCAACATCCTGGGGGTTCCCATTGAGAGAGAATCTAACCATCGCCCCCTTGATGTTCAATGGTGTTACCGTCACTGAATCCACCCCTCCTCCCCCCCACTATCAACATCCTGGGGGTTCCCATTGAGAGAGAATCTAACCATCGCCCCCTTGACGTTCAATGGTGTTACCGTCACTGAATCCCCCCTCCCTCCCAACTATCAACATCCTGGGGGTTCCCATTGAGGGAGAATCTAACCATCGCCCCCTTGATGTTCAATGGTGTTACCGTCACTGAATCCCCCCTCCACCCACTATCAACATCCTGGGTGTTCCCATTGAGAGAGAATCTAACCATCGCCCCCTTGACGTTCAATGGTGTTACCGTCACTGAATCCCCCCTCCCCCCCCCACTATCAACATCCTGGGGGTTCCCATTGAGAGAGAATCTAACCATCGCCCCCTTGATGTTCAATGGTGTTACCGTCACTGAATCCCCCCTCCCCCCCCCACTATCAACATCCTGGGGGTTCCCATTGAGAGAGAATCTAACCATCACCCCCTTGATGTTCAATGGTGTTACAGTCACTGAATCCCCCCTCCCCCCACTATCAACATCCTGGGGGTTCCCATTGAGAGAGAATCTAACCATTGCCCCCTTGACGAACAATGGTGTTACCGTCACTGAATCCCCCCCCTCCGCCCACTATCAACATCCTGGGGGTTCCCATTGAGAGAGAATCTAACCATCGCCCCTTGACGTTCAATGGTGTTACCGTTACTGAATCCCCCCCTCCCCCCCCCACTATCAACATCCTGGGGGTTCCCATTGAGTGAGAATCTAACCATCGCCCCCTTGATGTTCAATGGTGTTACCGTCACTGAATCCCCCTCTCCCCCCCCCACTACCAACATCCTGGGGGTTCCCATTGAGAGAGAATCTAACCATCGCCCCCTTGACGTTCAATGGTGTTACCGTCACTGAATCCCCCCCCCCACTATCAACATCCTGGGGGTTCCCATTGAGTGAGAATCTAACCATCGCCCCCTTGATGTTCAATGGTGTTACCGTCACTGAATCCCCCTCTCCCCCCCCCACTACCAACATCCTGGGGGTTCCCATTGAGAGAGAATCTAACCATCGCCCCCTTGATGTTCAATGGTGTTACCGTCACTGAATCCCCCCTCCCTCCCACCCCCCCCACTATCAACATCCTGGGGGTTCCCATTGAGAGAGAATCTAACCATCGCGCCCTTGACGTTCAATGGTGTTACCGTCGCTGAATCCCCCCTCCCCCCACTATCAACATCCTGGGGGTTCCCATTGAGAGAGAATCTAATCATCGTCCCCTTGACGTTCAATGGTGTTACCGTCACTGAATCCCCCCTCCCCCCCCACTATCAACATCCTGGGGGTTCCCATTGAGAGAGAATCTAACCATCGCCCCCTTGATGTTCAATGGTGTTACCGTCACTGAATCCCCCCCTCCCCCCCCACTATCAACATCCTGGGGGTTCCCATTGAGAGAGAATCTAACCATCGCCCCCTTGATGTTCAATGGTGTTACCGTCACTGAATCCCCCCTCCCCCCCCACTATCAACATCCTGGGGGTTCCCATTGAGAGAGAATCTAACCATCGCCCCCTTGATGTTCAATGGTGTTACCGTCACTGAATCCCCCCTCCCCCCCCCACTATCAACATCCTGGGGGTTCCCATTGAGAGAGAATCTAACCATCGCCCCCTTGATGTTCAATGGTGTTACCGTCACTGAATCCCCCCTCCCCCCCCACTATCAACATCCTGGGGGTTCCCATTGAGAGAGAATCTAACCATCGCCCCCTTGATGTTCAATGGTGTTACCGTCACTGAATCCCCCCTCCCCCCCACTATCAACATCCTGGGGGTTCCCATTGAGAGAGAATCTAACCATCGCCCCCTTGATGTTCAATGGTGTTACCCTCACTGAATCCCCCCCTCCCCCCCCACTATCAACATCCTGGGGGTTCCCATTGAGAGAGAATCTAACCATCGCCCCCTTGACGTTCAATGATGTTACCGTCACTGAATCCCCCCTCCCCCCCCACTATCAACATCCTGGGGGTTCCCATTGAGAGAGAATCTAACCATCGCCCCCTTGATGTTCAATGGTGTTACCGTCACTGAATCCCCCCTCCCTCCCACCCCCCCCACTATCAACATCCTGGGGGTTCCCATTGAGAGAGAATCTAACCATCGCCCCCTTGACGTTCAATGGTGTTACCGTCGCTGAATCCCCCCTCCCCCCACTATCAACATCCTGGGGGTTCCCATTGAGAGAGAATCTAACCATCGTCCCCTTGACGTTCAATGGTGTTACCGTCACTGAATCCCCCCTCCCCCCCCCACTATCAACATCCTGGGGGTTCCCATTGAGAGAGAATCTAACCATCGCCCCCTTGATGTTCAATGGTGTTACCGTCACTGAATCCCCCCTCCCCCCCCACTATCAACATCCTGGGGGTTCCCATTGAGAGAGAATCTAACCATCGCCCCCTTGATGTTCAATGGTGTTACCGTCACTGAATCCCCCCTCCCCCCCCACTATCAACATCCTGGGGGTTCCCATTGAGAGAGAATCTAACCATCGCCCCCTTGATGTTCAATGGTGTTACCCTCACTGAATCCCCCCCTCCCCCCCCCCCCCCCCACTATCAACATCCTGGGGGTTCCCATTGAGAGAGAATCTAACCATCGCCCCCTTGATGTTCAATGGTGTTACCGTCACTGAATCCCCCCTCCCTCCCACCCCCCCCACTATCAACATCCTGGGGGTTCCCATTGAGAGAGAATCTAACCATCGCCCCCTTGACGTTCAATGGTGTTACCGTCGCTGAATCCCCCCTCCCCCCACTATCAACATCCTGGGGGTTCCCATTGAGAGAGAATCTAACCATCGTCCCCTTGACGTTCAATGGTGTTACCGTCACTGAATCCCCCCCCCCCCCCCCCCACTATCAACATCCTGGGGGTTCCCATTGAGAGAGAATCTAACCATCGTCCCCTTGACGTTCAATGGTGTTACCGTCACTGAATCCCCCCTCCCCCCACTATCAACATCCTGGGGGTTCCCATTGAGAGAGAATCTAACCATCGCCCCCTTGATGTTCAATGGTGTTACCGTCACTGAATCCCCCCTCCCCCCCACTATCAACATCCTGGGGGTTCCCATAGAGAGAGAATCTAACCATCGCCTCCTTGATGTTCAATGGTGTTACCGTCACAGAATCCCCCCTCCTCCCCCACTATCAACATCCTGGGGGTTCCCATTGAGAGAGAATCTAACCATCACCCCCTTGATGTTCAATGGTGTTACCGTCACTGAATTCTCCCTCCCCCCCCCCCCACTATCAACATCCTGGGGGTTCCCATTGAGAGAGAATCTAACCATCGCCCCCTTGATGTTCAATGGTGTTACCGTCACTGAATCCCCCCTCCCCCCCACTATCAACATCCTGGGGGTTCCCATTGAGAGAGAATCTAACCATCGCCCCCTTGATGTTCAATGGTGTTACCGTCACTGAATCCCCCTCCCCCCACTATCAACATCCTGGGGGTTCCCATTGAGAGAGAATCTAACCATCGCCCCCTTGACGTTCAATGGTGTTAGCGTCACTGAATCCCCCCTCCCCTCCCCCCAACTATCAACATCCTGGGGGTTCCCATTGAGAGAGAATCTAACCATCGCCCCCTTGACGTTCAATGGTGTTACCGTCACTGAATCCCCCCCCCCCCCACTATCAACATCCTGGGGGTTCCCATTGAGAGAGAATCTAAGCATCGCCCCCCTTGATGTTCAATGGTGTTACCGTCACTGAATCCCCCCTCCCCCCACCCACTACTAACATCCTGGGGGTTCCCATTGAGAGAGAATCTAACCATCGCCCCCTTGATGTTCAATGGTGTTACCGTCACTGAATCCCCCTTCCCTCCACTATCAACATCCTGGGGGTTCCCATTGAGAGAGAATCTAACCATTGCCCCCTTGACGTTCAATGGTGTTACCGTCACTGAATCGCCCCTCCCCCCACTATCAACATCCTGGGGGTTCCCATTGAGAGAGAATCTAACCATCGCCCCCTTGACGTTCAATGGTGTTACCGTCACTGAATCCCCCCTCCCCCCCCCCCCACTATCAACATCCTGGGGGTTCCCATTGAGAGAGAATCTAACCATCGCCCCCTTGACGATCAATGGTGTTACCGTCACTGAATCCCCCCTACCCTCCCCCCAACTATCAACATCCTGGGGGTTCCCATTGAGAGAGAATCTAACCATCGCCCCCTTGACGTTCAATGGTGTTACCGTCACTGAATCCCCCCTCCCCCCCCCCCACTATCAACATCCTGGGGGTTCCTATTGAGAGAGAATCTAACCATCGCCCCCTTGACGTTCAATGGTGTTACCGTCACTGAATCCCCCCCTCCCTCCCAACTATCAACATCCTTGGGGTTCCCATTGAGAGAGAATCTAACCATCGCCCCCTTGACGTTCAATGGTGTTACCGTCACTGAATCCCCCCCCCTCCCCCCCCCCACTATCAACGTCCTGGGGGTTCCCATTGAGAGAGAATCTAACCATCGCCCCCTTGACGTTCAATGGTGTTACCGTCACTGAATCCCCCCTCCCCCCACTATCAACATCCTGGGCGTTCCCGTTGAGAGAGAATCTCACCATCGCCCCCTTGACATTCAATGGTGTTACCGTCACTGAATCCCCCCTCCCCTCCACTATCAACATCCTGGGGTTTCCCGTTGAGAGAGAATCTAACCATCGCCCCCTTGATGTTCAATGGTGTTACCGTCACTGAATCCCCCCTCCCCCACCCCACTATCAACATCCTGGGGGTTCCGATTGAGAGAGAATCTAACCATCGCCCCCTTGATGTTCAATGGTGTTACCGTCACTGAATCCCCCCTCCCCCCCACTATCAACATCCTGGGGGTTCCCATTGAGAGAGAATCTAACCATCGCCCCCTTGATGTTCAATGGTGTTACCGTCACTGAATCCCCCCTCCCCCCCACTATCAACATCCTGGGGGTTCCGATTGAGAGAGAATCTAACCATCGCCCCCTTGATGTTCAATGGTGTTACCCTCACTGAATCCCCCCCTCAACCCCCCACTATCAACATCCTGGGGGTTCCCATTGAGGGAGAATCTAACCATTGCCCCCTTGACGTTCAATGGTGTTACCGTCACTGAATCCCCCCTCCCCCCCCCACTATCAACATCCTGGGGGTTCCCATTGAGAGAGAATCTAACCATCGCCCCCTTGACGTTCAATGGTGTTACCGTCACTGAATCCCCCCCTCAACCCCCCACTATCAACATCCTGGGGGTTCCCATTGAGGGAGAATCTAACCATTGCCCCCTTGATGTTCAATGGTGTTACTGTCACTGAATCCCCCTCTCCCCCCCCCCCCCCACTATCAACATCCTGGGGGTTCCCATTGAGAGAGAATCTAACCATCACCCCCTTGATGTTCAATGGTGTTACCGTCACTGAATCCTCCCCCCCCCCTCCACTATCAACATCCTGGGGGTTCCCATTGAGAGAGAATCTAACCATCGCCCCCTTGATGTTCAATGGTGTTTCCGTCACTGAATCCCCCCTCCCCCCCACTATCAACATCCTGGGGGTTCCGATTGAGAGAGAATCTAACCATCGCCCCCTTGATGTTCAATGGTATAACTGTCACTGAATCCCCCCCTCAACCCCCCACTATCAACATCCTGGGGGTTCCCATTGAGGGAGAATCTAACCATTGCCCCCTTGACGTTCAATGGTGTTACCGTCACTGAATCCCCCCTCCCCCCCCCACTATCAACATCCTGGGGGTTCCCATTGAGAGAGAATCTAACCATCGCCCCCTTGATGTTCAATGGTGTTACCGTCACTGAATCCCCCCCCCCCCCTCCCACTATCAACATCCTGGGGGTTCCCATTGAGAGAGAATCTAACCATCGCCCCCTTGATGTTCAATGGTGTTACCGTCACTGAATCCCCCCCTCCCCCCCACTATCAACATCCTGGGGGTTCCCATTGAGAGAGAATCTAACCATCACCCCCTTGATGTTCAATGGTGTTACCGTCACTGAAAACCCCCCTCGCCCCCCCCCCACTATCAACATCCTGGGGGTTCCCATTGAGAGAGAATCTAACCATCGCCCCCTTGACGTTCAAAGGTGTTACAGTTACTGAATCCCCCCTACCCCCCACAATCAACTTCCTGGGGGTTCCCATTGAGAGAGAATCTAACCATCGCCCCCTTGACGTTCAATGGTGTTACCGTCACTGAATCCCCCCCCCCCCCTCCCCACTATCGACATCCTGGGGGTTCCCATTGAGAGAGAATCTAACCATCGCCCCCTTGACGTTCAATGGTGTTACCGTCACTGAATCCCCCCTCCCCCCCCCACTATCAACATCCTGGGGGTTCCCATTGAGAGAGAATCTAACCATCGCCCCCTTGATGTTCAATGGTGTTACCGTCACTGAATCCCCCCTCCCCCCCCCACTATCAACATCCTGGGGGTTCCCATTGAGAGAGAATCTAACCATCGTCCCCTTGATGTTCAATGGTGTTACCGTCACTGAATCCCCCCCTCCCCCCCCACTATCAACATCCTGGGGGTTCCCATTGAGAGAGAATCTAACCATCGCCCCCTTGACGTTCAATGGTGTTACTGTCACTGAATCCCCCCCCCCCCCCCCACTATCAACATCCTGGGGGTTCCCATTGAGAGAGAATCTAACCATCGCCCCCTTGACGTTCAATGGTGTTACCGTCACAGAATCCCCCTCTCCCCCCCCCACTATCAACATCCTGGGGGTTCCCATTGAGAGAGAATCTAACCATCACCCCCTTGATGTTCAATGGTGTTACCGTCACTGAATCCCCCCTCACCCCCCACAATCAACATTCTGGGGGTTCCCATTGAGAGAGAATCTAACCATCGCCCCCTTGATGTTCAATGGTGTTACCGTCACTGAATCCCCCCCCCCTCCCCCCCCCCACTATCAACATCCTGGGGGTTCCCATTGAGAGAGAATCTAACCATCGCCCCCTTGATGTTCAATGGTGTTACCCTCACTGAATCCCCCCTCCCCCCCCCCCCCCCCCACTATCAACATCCGGGGGGTTCCCATTGAGAGAGAATCTAACCATCGCCCCCTTGACGTTCAATGGTGTTACCGTCACTGAATCCCCCCTCCCCCCCCACTATCAACATCCTGGGGGTTCCCATTGAGAGAGAATCTAACCATCGCCCCCTTGATGTTCAATGGTGTTACCGTCACTGAATCCCCCCTCCCCCCACTATCAACATCCTGGGGGTTCCCATTGAGAGAGAATCTAACCATCACCCCCTTGATGTTCAATGGTGTTACCGTCACTGAATCCCCCCTCCCCCCCCCACTATCAACATCCTGGGGGTTCCCATTGAGAGAGAATCTAACCATCGCCCCCTTGACGTTCAATGGTGTTACCGTCACTGAAACCCCCCGACCCCACTATCAACATCCTGGGGGTTCCCATTGAGAGAGAATCTAACCATCGCCCCCTTGATGTTCAATGGTGTTACCGTCACTGAATCCCCCCACCCCCCCACTATCAACATCCTGGGGATTCCCATTGAGAGAGAATCTAACCATCGCCCCCTTGATGTTCAATGGTGTTACCGTCACTGAATCCCCCCTCCCCCCCCCACTATCAACATCCTGGGGGTTCCCATTGAGAGAGAATCTAACCATCACCCCCTTGATGTTCAATGGTGTTACAGTCACTGAATCCCCCCTCCCCCCACTATCAACATCCTGGGGGTTCCCATTGAGAGAGAATCTAACCATTGCCCCCTTGACGAACAATGGTGTTACCGTCACTGAATCCCCCCCCCTCCCCCCACTATCAACATCCTGGGGGTTCCCATTGAGAGAGAATCTAACCATCGCCCCTTGACGTTCAATGGTGTTACCGTTACTGAATCCCCCCCTCCCCCCCCCACTATCAACATCCTGGGGGTTCCCATTGAGTGAGAATCTAACCATCGCCCCCTTGATGTTCAATGGTGTTACCGTCACTGAATCCCCCTCTCCCCCCCCCACTACCAACATCCTGGGGGTTCCCATTGAGAGAGAATCTAACCATCGCCCCCTTGACGTTCAATGGTGTTACCGTCACTGAATCCCCCCCCCCACTATCAACATCCTGGGGGTTCCCATTGAGTGAGAATCTAACCATCGCCCCCTTGATGTTCAATGGTGTTACCGTCACTGAATCCCCCTCTCCCCCCCCCACTACCAACATCCTGGGGGTTCCCATTGAGAGAGAATCTAACCATCGCCCCCTTGATGTTCAATGGTGTTACCGTCACTGAATCCCCCCTCCCTCCCACCCCCCCCACTATCAACATCCTGGGGGTTCCCATTGAGAGAGAATCTAACCATCGCCCCCTTGACGTTCAATGGTGTTACCGTCGCTGAATCCCCCCTCCCCCCACTATCAACATCCTGGGGGTTCCCATTGAGAGAGAATCTAACCATCGTCCCCTTGACGTTCAATGGTGTTACCGTCACTGAATCCCCCCTCCCCCCCCCACTATCAACATCCTGGGGGTTCCCATTGAGAGAGAATCTAACCATCGCCCCCTTGATGTTCAATGGTGTTACCGTCACTGAATCCCCCCTCTCCCCCCACTATCAACATCCTGGGGGTTCCCATTGAGAGAGAATCTAACCATCGCCCCCTTGATGTTCAATGGTGTTACCGTCACTGAATCCCCCCTCCCCCCCCACTATCAACATCCTGGGGGTTCCCATTGAGAGAGAATCTAACCATCGCCCCCTTGATGTTCAATGGTGTTACCGTCACTGAATCCCCCCCTCCCCCCCCCACTATCAACATCCTGGGGGTTCCCATTGAGAGAGAATCTAACCATCGCCCCCTTGATGTTCAATGGTGTTACCGTCACTGAATCCCCCCCTCCCTCCCACCCCCCCCACTATCAACATCCTGGGGGTTCCCATTGAGAGAGAATCTAACCATCGCCCCCTTGATGTTCAATGGTGTTACCGTCACTGAATCCCCCCTCCCCCCCACTATCAACATCCTGGGGGTTCCCATTGAGAGAGAATCTAACCATCGCCCCCTTGATGTTCAATGGTGTTACCCTCACTGAATCCCCCCCTCCCCCCCACTATCAACATCCTGGGGGTTCCCATTGAGAGAGAATCTAACCATCGCCCCCTTGACGTTCAATGATGTTACCGTCACTGAATCCCCCCTCCCCCCCCACTATGAACATCCTGGGGGTTCCCATTGAGAGAGAATCTAACCATCGCCCCCTTGATGTTCAATGGTGTTACCGTCACTGAATCCCCCCTCCCTCCCACCCCCCCCACTATCAACATCCTGGGGGGTTCCCATTGAGAGAGAATCTAACCATCGCCCCCTTGACGTTCAATGGTGTTACCGTCGCTGAATCCCCCCTCCCCCCACTATCAACATCCTGGGGGTTCCCATTGAGAGAGAATCTAACCATCGTCCCCTTGACGTTCAATGGTGTTACCGTCACTGAATCCCCCCTCCCCCCCCCCACTAACAACATCCTGGGGGTTCCCATTGAGAGAGAATCTAACCATCGCCCCCTTGATGTTCAATGGTGTTACCGTCACTGAATCCCCCCTCCCCCCCCACTATCAACATCCTGGGGGTTCCCATTGAGAGAGAATCTAACCATCGCCCCCTTGATGTTCAATGGTGTTACCGTGACTGAATCCCCCCTCCCCCGCCACTATCAACATCCTGGGGGTTCCCATTGAGAGAGAATCTAACCATCGCCCCCTTGATGTTCAATGGTGTTACCCTCACTGAATCCCCCCCTCCCCCCCCCCCCCCACTATCAACATCCTGAGGGTTCCCATTGAGAGAGAATCTAACCATCGCCCCCTTGATGTTCAATGGTGTTACCGTCACTGAATCCCCCCTCCCTCCCACCCCCCCCACTATCAACATCCTGGGGGTTCCCATTGAGAGAGAATCTAACCATCGCCCCCTTGACGTTCAATGGTGTTACCGTCGCTGAATCCCCCCTCCCCCCACTATCAACATCCTGGGGGTTCCCATTGAGAGAGAATCTAACCATCGTCACCTTGACGTTCAATGGTGTTACCGTCACTGAATCCCCCCCCCCCCCCCCACTATCAACATCCTGGGGGTTCCCATTGAGGGAGAATCTAACCATCGTCCCCTTGACGTTCAATGGTGTTACCGTCACTGAATCCCCCCTCCCCCCACTATCAACATCCTGGGGGTTCCCATTGAGAGAGAATCTAACCATCGCCCCCTTGATGTTCAATGGTGTTACCGTCACTGAATCCCCCCTCCCCCCCACTATCAACATCCTGGGGGTTCCCATAGAGAGAGAATCTAACCATCGCCTCCTTGATGTTCAATGGTGTTACCGTCACTGAATCCTCCCTCCCCCCCCCCCCCCACTATCAACATCCTGGGGGTTCCCATTGAGAGAGAATCTAACCATCGCCCCCTTGATGTTCAATGGTGTTACCGTCACTGAATCCCCCCTCCCCCCCACTATCAACATCCTGGGGGTTCCCATTGAGAGAGAATCTAACCATCGCCCCCTTGATGTTCAATGGTGTTACCGTCACTGAATCCCCCTCCCCCCACTATCAACATCCTGGGGGTTCCCATTGAGAGAGAATCTAACCATCGCCCCCTTGACGTTCAATGGTGTTAGCGTCACTGAATCCCCCCTCCCCTCCCCCCAACTATCAACATCCTGGGGGTTCCCATTGAGAGAGAATCTAACCATCGCCCCCTTGACGTTCAATGGTGTTACCGTCACTGAATCCCCCCCCCCCCCACTATCAACATCCTGGGGGTTCCCATTGAGAGAGAATCTAAGCATCGCCCCCCTTGATGTTCAATGGTGTTACCGTCACTGAATCCCCCCTCCCCCCACCCACTACTAACATCCTGGGGGTTCCCATTGAGAGAGAATCTAACCATCGCCCCCTTGATGTTCAATGGTGTTACCGTCACTGAATCCCCCTTCCCTCCACTATCAACATCCTGGGGGTTCCCATTGAGAGAGAATCTAACCATTGCCCCCTTGACGTTCAATGGTGTTACCGTCACTGAATCGCCCCTCCCCCCACTATCAACATCCTGGGGGTTCCCATTGAGAGAGAATCTAACCATCGCCCCCTTGACGTTCAATGGTGTTACCGTCACTGAATCCCCCCTCCCCCCCCCCCACTATCAACATCCTGGGGGTTCCCATTGAGAGAGAATCTAACCATCGCCCCCTTGACGATCAATGGTGTTACCGTCACTAAATCCCCCCTACCCTCCCCCCAACTATCAACATCCTGGGGGTTCCCATTGAGAGAGAATCTAACCATCGCCCCCTTGACGTTCAATGGTGTTACCGTCACTGAATCCCCCCCCTCCCCCCCCCACTATCAACGTCCTGGGGGTTCCCATTGAGAGAGAATCTAACCATCGCCCCCTTGACGTTCAATGGTGTTACCGTCACTGAATCCCCCCTCCCCCCACTATCAACATCCTGGGCGTTCCCGTTGAGAGAGAATCTCACCATCGCCCCCTTGACATTCAATGGTGTTACCGTCACTGAATCCCCCCTCCCCTCCACTATCAACATCCTGGGGGTTCCCGTTGAGAGAGAATCTAACCATCGCCCCCTTGATGTTCAATGGTGTTACCGTCACTGAATCCCCCCTCCCCCACCCCACTATCAACATCCTGGGGGTTCCGATTGAGAGAGAATCTAACCATCGCCCCCTTGATGTTCAATGGTGTTACCGTCACTGAATCCCCCCTCCCCCCCACTATCAACATCCTGGGGGTTCCCATTGAGAGAGAATCTAACCATCGCCCCCTTGATGTTCAATGGTGTTACCGTCACTGAATCCCCCCTCCCCCCCACTATCAACATCCTGGGGGTTCCGATTGAGAGAGAATCTAACCATCGCCCCCTTGATGTTCAATGGTGTTACCCTCACTGAATCCCCCCCTCAACCCCCCACTATCAACATCCTGGGGGTTCCCATTGAGGGAGAATCTAACCATTGCCCCCTTGACGTTCAATGGTGTTACCGTCACTGAATCCCCCCTCCCCCCCCCACTATCAACATCCTGGGGGTTCCCATTGAGAGAGAATCTAACCATCGCCCCCTTGACGTTCAATGGTGTTACCGTCACTGAATCCCCCCCTCAACCCCCCACTATCAACATCCTGGGGGTTCCCATTGAGGGAGAATCTAACCATTGCCCCCTTGATGTTCAATGGTGTTACTGTCACTGAATCCCCCTCTCCCCCCCCCCCCCCCCCACTATCAACATCCTGGGGGTTCCCATTGAGAGAGAATCTAACCATCACCCCCTTGATGTTCAATGGTGTTACCGTCACTGAATCCTCCCCCCCCCCTCCACTATCAACATCCTGGGGGTTCCCATTGAGAGAGAATCTAACCATCGCCCCCTTGATGTTCAATGGTGTTACCGTCACTGAATCCCCCCTCCCCCCCACTATCAACATCCTGGGGGTTCCGATTGAGAGAGAATCTAACCATCGCCCCCTTGATGTTCAATGGTATAACTGTCACTGAATCCCCCCCTCAACCCCCCACTATCAACATCCTGGGGGTTCCCATTGAGGGAGAATCTAACCATTGCCCCCTTGACGTTCAATGGTGTTACCGTCACTGAATCCCCCCTCCCCCCCCCACTATCAACATCCTGGGGGTTCCCATTGAGAGAGAATCTAACCATCGCCCCCTTGATGTTCAATGGTGTTACCGTCACTGAATCCCCCCCCCCCTCCCACTATCAACATCCTGGGGGTTCCCATTGAGAGAGAATCTAACCATCGCCCCCTTGATGTTCAATGGTGTTACCGTCACTGAATCCCCCCCTCCCCCCCACTATCAACATCCTGGGGGTTCCCATTGAGAGAGAATCTAACCATCACCCCCTTGATGTTCAATGGTGTTACCGTCACTGAAAACCCCCCTCACCCCCCCCCCACTATCAACATCCTGGGGGTTCCCATTCAGAGAGAATCTAACCATCGCCCCCTTGACGTTCAAAGGTGTTACAGTTACTGAATCCCCCCTACCCCCCACAATCAACTTCCTGGGGGTTCCCATTGAGAGAGAATCTAACCATCGCCCCCTTGACGTTCAATGGTGTTACCGTCACTGAATCCCCCCTCCCCCCCCCACTATCAACATCCTGGGGGTTCCCATTGAGAGAGAATCTAACCATCGTCCCCTTGATGTTCAATGGTGTTACCGTCACTGAATCCCCCCCTCCCCCCCACTATCAACATCCTGGGGGTTCCCATTGAGAGAGAATCTAACCATCGCCCCCTTGACGTTCAATGGTGTTACTGTCACTGAATCCCCCCCCCCCCCCCCACTATCAACATCCTGGGGGTTCCCATTGAGAGAGAATCTAACCATCGCCCCCTTGACGTTCAATGGTGTTACCGTCACAGAATCCCCCTCTCCCCCCCCCCACTATCAACATCCTGGGGGTTCCCATTGAGAGAGAATCTAACCATCACCCCATTGATGTTCAATGGTGTTACCGTCACTGAATCCCCCCTCACCCCCCACCACTATCAACATCCTGGGGGTTCCCATTGAGAGAGAATCTAACCATCGCCCCCTTGACGTTCAATGGTGTTACCGTCACTGAATCCCCCCTCCCCCCCCACTATCAACATCCTGGGGGTTCCCATTGAGAGAGAATCTAACCATCGCCCCCTTGAGGTTCAATGGTGTTACCGTCACTGAATCCCCCCTCCCCCCACTATCAACATCCTGGGGGTTCCCATTGAGAGAGAATCTAACCATCACCCCCTTGATGTTCAATGGTGTTACCGTCACTGAATCCCCCCTCCCCCCCCCACTATCAACATCCTGGGGGTTCCCATTGAGAGAGAATCTAACCATCGCCCCCTTGACGTTCAATGGTGTTACCGTCACTGAAACCCCCCGACCCCACTATCAACATCCTGGGGGTTCCCATTGAGAGAGAATCTAACCATCGCCCCCTTGATGTTCAATGGTGTTACCGTCACTGAATCCCCCCACCCCCCCACTATCAACATCCTGGGGATTCCCATTGAGAGAGTATCTAACCATCGCCCCCTTGATGTTCAATGGTGTTACCGTCACTGAATCCCCCCCCCCTCCACTATCAACATCCTGGGGGTTCCCATTGAGAGAGAATCTAACCATCACCCCCTTGATGTTCAATGGTGTTACCGTCACTGAATCCCCCCCCCCCCTCACTATCAACATCCTGGGGTTCCCATTGAGAGAGAATCTAACCATCGCCCCCTTGATGTTCAATGGTGTTACCCTCACTGAATCCCCCCTCCCCCCCACCACTATCAACATCCTGGGGGTTCCCATTGAGAGAGAATCTAACCATCGCCCCCTTGACGTTCAATGGTGTTACCATCACTGAGTCCCCCCTCCCCCCCACTATCAACATCCTGGGGGTTCCCATTGAGAGAGAATCTAACCATCGCCCCCTTGACGTTCAATGGTGTTACCGTCACTGAATCCCCCCGACCCCACTATCAACATCCTGGGGGTTCCCATTGAGAGAGAATCTAACCATCGCCCCCTTGACGTTCAATGGTGTTACTGTCACTGAATCCCCCCCTCCCCCCCACTATCAACATCCTGGGGGTTCCCATTGAGAGAGAATCTAACCATCGCCCCCTTGATGTTCAATGGTGTTACCGTCACTGAATCCCCCCCTCCCCCCCACTATCAACATCCTGGGGGTTCCCATTGAGAGAGAATCTAACCATCACCCCCTTGATGTTCAATGGTGTTACCGTCACTGAAAACCCCCCTCACCCCCCCCCCACTATCAACATCCTGGGGGTTCCCATTGAGAGAGAATCTAACCATCGCCCCCTTGACGTTCAAAGGTGTTACAGTTACTGAATCCCCCCTACCCCCCACAATCAACTTCCTGGGGGTTCCCATTGAGAGAGAATCTAACCATCGCCCCCTTGATGTTCAATGGTGTTACCGTCACTGAATCCCCCCTCCCCCCCCCACTATCAACATCCTGGGGGTTCCCATTGAGAGAGAATCTAACCATCGTCGCCTTGATGTTCAATGGTGTTACCGTCACTGAATCCCCCCCTCCCCCCCACTATCAACATCCTGGGGGTTCCCATTGAGAGAGAATCTAACCATCGCCCCCTTGACGTTCAATGGTGTTACTGTCACTGAATCCCCCCCCCCCCCCCCCACTATCAACATCCTGGGGGTTCCCATTGAGAGAGAATCTAACCATCGCCCCCTTGACGTTCAATGGTGTTACCGTCACAGAATCCCTCTCTCCCCCCCCCCCCCCACTATCAACATCCTGGGGGTTCCCATTGAGAGAGAATCTAACCATCGCCCCCTTGACGTTCAATGGTGTTACCGTCACTGAATCCCCCCACCCTCCCCCCCCCCCCACTATCAACATCCGGGAGGTTCCCATTGAGAGAGAATCTAACCATCGCCCCCTTGACGTTCAATGGTGTTACCGTCACTGAATCCCCCCTCCCCCCCCACTATCAACATCCTGGGGGTTCCCATTGAGAGAGAATCTAACCATCGCCCCCTTGATGTTCAATGGTGTTACCGTCACTGAATCCCCCCTCCCCCCACTATCAACATCCTGGGGGTTCCCATTGAGAGAGAATCTAACCATCACCCCCTTGACGTTCAATGGTGTTACCGTCACTGAATCCCCCCTCCCCCCCACTATCAACATCCTGGGGGTTCCCATTGAGAGAGAATCTAACCATTGCCCCCTTGACGTTCAATGGTGTTACCGTCACTGAAACCCCCCGACCCCACTATCAACATCCTGGGGGTTCCCATTGAGAGAGAATCTAACCATCGCCCCCTTGATGTTCAATGGTGTTACCGTCACTGAATCCCCCCACCCCCCCACTATCAACATCCTGGGGGTTCCCATTGAGAGAGAATCTAACCATCACCCCCTTGATGTTCAATGGTGTTACCGTCACTGAATCCCCCCCACCTCCAACATCAACATCCTGGGGGTTCCCATTGAGAGAGAATCTAACCATCACCCCCTTGATGTTCAATGGTGTTACCGTCACTGAATCCCCCCCCCCCTCACTATCAACATCCTGGGGGTTCCCATTGAGAGAGAATCTAACCATCGCCCCCTTGATGTTCAATGGTGATACCCTCACTGAATCCCCCCTCCCCCCCACCACTATCAACATCCTGGGGGTTCCCATTGAGAGAGAATCTAACCATCGCCCCCTTGACGTTCAATGGTGTTACCATCACTGAGTCCCCCCTCCCCCCCACTATCAACATCCTGGGGCTTCCCATTGAGAGAGAATCTAACCATCGCCCCCTTGATGTTCAATGGTGTTACCGTCACTGAATCCCCCCCTCCCCCCCACTATCAACATCCTGGGGGTTCCCATTGAGAGAGAATCTAACCATCGCCCCCTTGACGTTCAATGGTGTTACCGTCACAGAATCCCCCTCTCCCCCCCCCCCACTATCAACATCCTGGGGGTTCCCATTGAGAGAGAATCTAACCATCACCCCCTTGATGTTCAATGGTGTTACCGTCACTGAATCCCCCCTCCCCCCCACTATCAACATCCTGGGGGTTCCCATTGAGAGAGAATCTAACCATCGCCCCCTTGATGTTCAATGGTGTTACCGTCACTGAATCCCCCCTCCCCCCCCACAATCAACATTCTGGGGGTTCCCATTGAGAGAGAATCTAACCATCGCCCCCTTGATGTTCAATGGTGTTACCCTCACTGAATCCCCCCTCCCTCCCCCCCCCCCACTATGAACATCCGGGGGGTTCCCATTGAGAGAGAATCTAACCATCGCCCCCTTGACGTTCAATGGTGTTACCGTCACTGAATCCCCCCTCCCCCCCCACTATCAACATCCTGGGGGTTCCCATTGAGAGAGAATCTAACCATCGCCCCCTTGATGTTCAATGGTGTTACCGTCACTGAATCCCCCCCCCTCCACTATCAACATCCTGGGGGTTCCCATTGAGAGAGAATCTAACCATCACCCCCTTGATGTTCAATGGTGTTACCGTCACTGAATCCCCCCCCCCCCTCACTATCAACATCCTGGGGGTTCCCATTGAGAGAGAATCTAACCATCGCCCCCTTGATGTTCAATGGTGTTACCGTCACTGAATCCCCCCTCCCCCCCCACTATCAACATCCTGGGGGTTCCCATTGAGAGAGAATCTAACCATCGCCCCCTTGATGTTCAATGGTGTTACCGTCACTGAATCCCCCCTCCACCCAACCACTATCAACATCCTGGGGGTTCCCATTGAGAGAGAATCTAACCATCGCCCCCTTGACGTTCAATGGTGTTACTGTCACTGAATCCCCCCCTCCCCCCCACTATCAACATCCTGGGGGTTCCCATTGAGAGAGAATCTAACCATCGCCCCCTTGATGTTCAATGGTGTTACCGTCACTGAATCCCCCCCTCCACCCACTATCAACATCCTGGGGGTTCCAATTGAGAGAGAATCTGACCATCGCCCCCTTGACGTTCAATGGTGTTTCCGTCACTGAATCCCCCCCTCCCCCCACTATCAACATCCTGGGGGTTCCCATTGAGAGAGAATCTAACCATCGCCCCCTTGATGTTCAATGGTGTTACCGTCACTGAAACCCCCCTCCACCCACTATCAACATCCTGGCGGTTCCAATTGAGAGAGAATCTAACCATCGCCCCCTTGATGTTCAATGGTGTTACCGTCACTGAATCCCCCCCTCCACCCACTATCAACATCCTGGGGGTTCCCATTGAGAGAGAATCTAACCATCGCCCCCTTGACGTTCAATGGTGTTACCGTCACTGAATCCCCCCCGACCCCACTATCAACATCCTGGGGGTTCCCATTGAGAGAGAATCGAACCATCGCCCCATTGATGTTCAATGGTGTTACCGTCACTGAATCCCCCCTGCCCCCCCCCACTATCAACATCCTGGGGGTTCCCATTGAGAGAGAATCTAACCAACAAGCCCTTGACGTTCAATGGTGTTACCGTCACTGAATCCCCCCCCCTCCCCCCCCCACTATCAACATCCTGGGGGTTCCCATTGAGAGAGAATCGAACCATCGCCCCATTGATGTTCAATGGTGTTACCGTCACTGAATCCCCCCCTCCCCCCCCACTATCAACATCCTGGGGGTTCCCATTGAGAGAGAATCTAACCATCGCCCCCCCCTTGATGTTCAATGGTGTTACCGTCACTGAATCCCCCCTCCACCCCCCACTATTAACATCCTGGGGGTCCCCATTGAGAGAGAATCTAACCATCGCCCACTTTGTGTTCAATGGTGTTACCGTCACTGTATGCCCCCCTCCCCCCCCACTATCACCATCCTGGGGGTTCCCATTGAGAGAGAATCTAACCATCGCCCCCTTGATGTTCAATGGTGTTACCGTCACTGAATCCCCCCTCCCCCCACCCACTATCAACATCCTGGGGGTTCCCATAGAGAGAGAATCTAACCATCGCCCCCTTGACGTTCAATGGTGTTACCGTCACTGAATCCCCCTCACCCCCCTCCCACTGTCAACATCCTTGGGGTTCCCGTTGAGAGAGAATCTAACCATCGCCCCCTTGATGTTCAATGGTGTTACCGTCACTGAATCCCCCCTCCACCCACTATCAACATCCTGGGGGTTCCCATTGAGAGAGAATCTAACCATCGCCCCCTTGACGTTCAATGGTGTTACCGTCACTGAATCCCCCCTCCTTCCCCCCCACTATCAACATCCTGGGGGTTCCCATTGAGAGAGAATCTAACCATCGCCCCCTTGATATTCAATGGTGTTACCGTCACTGAATCCCCCCTCCTCCCCCACCCACTATCAACATCCTGGGGGTTCCCATTGAGAGAGAATGTAACGATCGCACCCTTGATGTTCAATGGTGTTACCGTCACTGAATCGCCCCTCCCCCTCCACTATCAACATCCTGGGGGTTCCCATTGAGAGAGAATCTAACCATAGCCCCCTTGATGTTCAATGGTGTTACCGTCACTGAATCCCCCCCCTCCCCCCACTATCAACATCCTGGGGATTCCCATTGAGAGAGAATCTAACCATCGCCCCCTTGACTTACAATGGTGTTACCGTCACTGAATCCCCCCCCCCTCCCCCCCCCACTATCAACATCCTGGGGGTTCCCATTGAGAGAGAATCTAACCATCGCCCCCTTGATGTTCAATGGTGTTACCGTCACTGAATCCCCCCCTCCCCCCCCCCCCCCACTATCAACATCCTGGGGGTTCCCATTGAGAGAGAATCTAACCATCGCCCCCTTGATGTTCAATGGTGTTACCGTCACTGAATCCCCCCTCCCCCCCCACTATCAACATCCTGGGGGTTCCCATTGAGAGAGAATCTAACCATCGCCCCCTTGATGTTCAATGGTGTTACCGTCACTGAATCTCCCCCTCCCCCCACCCCCACTATCAACATCCTGGGGGTTCCCATTGAGAGAGAATCTAACCATCGCCCCCTTGATGTTCAATGGTGTTACCGTCATTGAATCCCCCCTCCTTCCCCCCCACTATCAACATCCTGGGGGTTCCCATTGAGAGAGAATCTAACCATCGCCTCCTTGATGTTCAATGGTGTTACCGTCACTGAATCCATCCTCCCCCCCACTATCAACATCCTGGGGGTTCCCATTGAGAGAGAATCTAACCATCGCCCCCTTGACGTTCAATGGTGTTACCGTCACTGAATCCCCCCCTCCCCCACTATCAACATCCTGGGGGTTCCCATTGAGAGAGAATCTAACCATCGCCCCCTTGATGTTCAATGGTGTTACCGTCACTGAATCCCCCCGCTCCCCCACTATCAACATCCTGGGGGTTCCCATTGAGAGAGAATCTAACCATCGCCCCCCCCTTGATGTTCAATGGTGTTACCGTCACTGAATCCCCCTCCCCCCACTATCAACATCCTGGGGGTTCCCATTGAGAGAGAATCTAACCATCGCCCCCTTGATGTTCAATGGTGTTACCGTCACTGAATCCCCCCTCCCCCCCCCCCCCCCCACTATCAACATCCTGGGGGTTCCCATTGAGAGAGAATCTAACCATCGCCCCCTTGACGTTCAATGGTGTTACCGTCACTGAATCCCCCCTCCCCCTTCCCCCCAACTATCAACATCCTGGGGGTTCCTATTGAGAGAGAATCTAACCATCACCCCCTTGATGTTCAATGGTGTTACCGTCACTGAATCCCCCCTCCCCCCCCACTATCAACATCCTGGGGGTTCCCATTGAGAGAGAATCTAACCATCGCCCCCTTGACGTTCAATGGTGTTACCGTCACTGAACCCCCCTCCCCCCACTATCAACATCCTGGGGGTTCCCATTGAGAGAGAATCTAACCATCGCCCCCTTGATGTTCAATGGTGTTACCGTCACTGAATCCCCCCTCCCACCCCCCACTATCAACATCCTGGGGGTTCCCATTGAGAGAGAATCTAAGCATCGCCCCCCTTGATGTTCAATGGTGTTACCGTCACTGAATTCCCCCCTCACCCCACCCACTACTAACATCCTGGTGGTTCCCATTGAGAGAGAATCTAACCATCGCTCCCTTGATGTTCAATGGTGTTACCGTCACTGAATCCCCCCTCCCCCCACTATCAACATCCCGGGGGTTCCCATTGAGAGAGAATCTAACCATCGCCCCCTTGATGTTCAATGGTGTTACCGTCACTGAATCCCCCCCCTCCCCCCACTATCAACATCCTGGGGGTTCCCATTGAGAGAGAATCTAACCATTGCCCCCTTGACGTTCAATGGTGTTACCGTCACTGAATCCCCCTTCCCTCCACTATCAACATCCTGGGGGTTCCCATTGAGAGAGAATCTAACCATTGCCCCCTTGACGTTCAATGGTGTTACCGTCACTGAATCCACCCTCCCCCCACTATCAACATCCTGGGGGTTCCCATTGAGAGAGAATCTAACCATCGCCCCCTTGACGTTCAATGGTGTTACCGTCACTGAATCCCCCCTCCCCCCCCCCCACTATCAACATCCTGGGGGTTCCCATTGAGAGAGAATCTAACCATCGCCCCCTTGACGTTCAATGGTGTTACCGTCACTGAATCCCCCCTACCCTCCCCCCAACTATCAACATCCTGGGGGTTCCCATTGAGAGAGAATCTAACCATCGCCCCCTTGACGTTCAATGGTGTTACCGTCACTGAATCCCCCCTCCCCCCCCCACTATCAACATCCTGGGGGTTCCTATTGAGAGAGAATCTAACCATCGCCCCCTTGACGTTCAATGGTGTTACCGTCACTGAATCCCCCCCTCCCTCCCAACTATCAACATCCTTGGGGTTCCCATTGAGAGAGAATCTAACCATCGCCCCCTTGACGTTCAAT
Organism: Chiloscyllium punctatum; assembly: GCF_047496795.1. Taxonomy (NCBI): domain Eukaryota; kingdom Metazoa; phylum Chordata; class Chondrichthyes; order Orectolobiformes; family Hemiscylliidae; genus Chiloscyllium; species Chiloscyllium punctatum. Next base: position 34,137 of record NW_027310436.1, read on the forward strand.
GGTGTTACCGTCACTGAATCCCCCCTCCCCCCCCACTATCAACGTCCTGGGGGTTCCCATTGAGAGAGAATCTAACCATCGCCCCCTTGACGTTCAATGGTGTTACCGTCACTGAATCCCCCCTCCCCCCACTATCAACATCCTGGGCGTTCCCGTTGAGAGAGAATCTCACCATCGCCCCCTTGACATTCAATGGTGTTACCGTCACTGAATCCCCCCTCCCCTCCACTATCAATATCCTGGGGGTTCCCGTTGAGAGAGAATCTAACCATCGCCCCCTTGATGTTCAATGGTGTTACCGTCACTGAATCCCCCCTCCCCCACCCCACTATCAACATCCTGGGGGTTCCCATTGAGAGAGAATCTAACCATCGCCCCCCTTGACGTTCAATGGTGTTACCGTCACTGAATCCCCCCCTCCCCCCCCCACTATCAACATCCTGGGGGTTCCGATTGAGAGAGAATCTAACCATCGCCCCCTTGATGTTCAATGGTGTTACCGTCACTGAATCCCCCCTCCCCCCCACTATCAACATCCTGGGGGTTCCCATTGAGAGAGAATCTAACCATCGCCCCCTTGACGTTCAATGGTGTTACAGTCACTGAATCCCCCCTCCCTCCCAACTATCAACATCCTGGGGGTTCCCATTGAGAGAGAATCTAACCATCGCCCCCTTGATGTTCAATGGTGTTACCGTCACTGAATCCCCCCTCCCCCCCCCACTATCAACATCCTGGGGGTTCCGATTGAGAGAGAATCTAACCATCGCCCCCTTGATGTTCAATGGTGTTACCGTCACTGAATCCCCCCCTCACGCCCCCACTATCAACATCCTGGGGGTTCCCATTGAGGGAGAATCTAACCATTGCCCCCTTGACGTTCAATGGTGTTACCGTCACTGAATCCCCCCTCCCCCCCCCACTATCAACATCCTGGGGGTTCCCATTGAGAGAGAATCTAACCATTGCCCCCTTGATGTTCAATGGTGTTACTGTCACTGAATCCCCCTCTCCCCCCCCACCACTATCAACATCCTGGGGGTTCCCATTGAAAGAGAATCTAACCATCACCCCCTTGATGTTCAATGGTGTTACCGTCACTGAATCCCCCCTCCCCCCCCCACTATCAACATCCTGGGGGTTCCCACTGAGAGAGAATCTAACCATCGCCCCCTTGATGTTCAATGGTGTTACCGTCACTGAATCCCACCCCCCCTCCCACTATCAACATCCTGGGGGTTCCCATTGAGAGAGAATCTAACCATCGCCCCCTTGATGTTCAATGGTGTTACTGTCACTGAATCCCACCCCCCCTCCCACTATCAACATCCTGGGGGTTCCCATTGAGAGAGAATCTAACCATCGCCCCCTTGATGTTCAATGGTGTTACCGTCACTGAATCCCCCCCCCCCCACTATCAACATCCTGGGGGTTCCCATTGAGAGAGAATCTAACCATATACCCCTTGACGTTCAATGGTGTTACTGTCACTAAATCCCCCCCTCCCCCCCACTATCAACATCCTGGGGGTTCCCATTGAGAGAGTATCTAACCATCGCCCCCTTTTCGTTCAATGGTGTTACCGTCACTGAATCCCCCCCTCCCCCCCCACTATCAACATCCTGGGGGTTCCCATTGAGAGAGAATCTAACCATCGCCCCCTTGATGTTCAATGGTGTTACCGTCACTGAATCCCCCCTCCCCCCCCACTATCAACATCCTGGGGGTTCCCATTGAGAGAGAATCTAACCATCGCCCCCTTGATGTTCAATGGTGTTACCGTCACTGAATCCCCCCTCCCTCCCTCCCCCTCCCCCACTATCAACAACCTGGGGGTTCGAATCTAACCATCGCCCCCTTGATGTTCAATGGTGTTACCGTCACTGAATCCCCCCTCCCCCCCCACTATCAACATCCTGGGGGTTCCCATTGAGAGAGAATCTAACCATCGCCCCCTTGATGTTCAATGGTGTTACCGTCACTGAATCCCCCCTCCCTCCCTCCCCCTCCCCCACTATCAACAACCTGTGGGTTCCCATTGAGAGAGAATCTAACCATCGCCCCCCTTGACGTTCAATGGTGTTACCGTCACTGAATCCCCCCTCCCCCCCACTATCAACATCCTGGGGGTTCCCATTGAGAGAGAATCTAACCATCGCACCCTTGATGTTCAATGGTGTTACCGTCACTGAATCCCCCCTCCCCCCCCACTATCAACATCCTGGGGGTTCCCATTGAGAGAGAATCTAACTATCACCCCCTTGATGTTCAATGGTGTTACCGTCACTGAATCCCCCTCCCCCCACTATCAACATCCTGGGGGTTCCCATTGAGAGAGAATCTAACCATCGCCCCCTTGATGTTCAATGGTGTTACCGTCACTGAATCCCCCCTCCCCCCCACTATCAACATCCTGGGGGTTCCCATTGAGAGAGAATCTAACCATCGCCCCCTTGATGTTCAATGGTGTTACCGTCACTGAATCCCCCCTCGCCCCCCCCCCACCACTATCAACATCTTGGGGGTTCCCATTGAGAGAGAATCTAACCATCGCCCCCTTGACGTTCAATGGTGTTACCGTCACTGAATCCCCCCTCCCCCCCACTATCAACATCCTGGGGGTTCCCATTGAGAGAGAATCTAACCATCGCCCCCTTGATGTTCAATGGTGTTACCGTCACTGAATCCCCCCTCCCCCCCCCCCCCCCCCCCACAATCAACATCCTGGGGGTTCCCATTGAGAGAGAATCTAACCATCGCCCCCTTGACGTTCAATGGTGTTACCCTCACTGAATCCCCCCTCCCCCCACTATCAACATCCTGGGGGTTCCCATTGAGAGAGAATCTAACCATCGCCCCCTTGATGTTCAATGGTGTTACCGTCACTGAATCCCCCCTCCCACCCACTATCAACATCCTGGGGGTTCCCATTGAGAGAGAATCTAACCATCGCCCCCTTGATGTTCAATGGTGTTACCGTCACTGAATCCGCCCCCTCCCCCCACTATCAACATCCTGGGGGTTCCCATTGAGAGAGAATCTAACCATCGCCCCCTTGATGTTCAATGGTGTTACCATCACTGAATCCCCCCTCCCCCCCCACTATCAACATCCTGGGGGTTCCCATTGAGAGAGAATCTAACCATCGCCCCCTTGATGTTCAATGGTGTTACCGTCACTGAATCCCCCTCCCCCCACTATCAACATCCTGGGGGTTCCCATTGAGAGAGAATCTAACCATCGCCCCCTTGATGTTCAATGGTGTTACCCTCACTGAATCCCCCCTCCCCCCCACTATCAACATCCTGGGGGTTCCCATTGAGAGAGAATCTAACCATCGCCCCCTTGATGTTCAATGGTGTTACCGTCACTGAATCCCACCTCCCCCCCCCCCCACCCCACTATCAACATCCTGGGGGTTCCCATTGAGAGAGAATCTAACCATCACCCCCATGATGTTCAATGGTGTTACCGTCACTGAATCCCCCCTCCCCCCCCACTATCAACGTCCTGGGGGTTCCCATTGAGAGAGAATCTAACCTTCGCCCCCTTGACGTTCAATGGTGTTACCGTCACTGAATCCCCCCCTCCCCCCCCACTATCAACATCCTGGGGGTTCCCATTGAGAGAGAATCTAACCATCGCCCCCTTGATGTTCAATGGTGTTACCGTCACTGAATCCCCCCTCCCTCCCAACTATCAACATCCTGGGGGTTCCCATTGAGGGAGAATCTAACCATCGCCCCCTTGATGTTCAATGGTGTTACCGTCACTGAATCCCCCCTCCACCCACTATCAACATCCTGGGGGTTCCCATTGAGAGAGAATCTAACCATCGCCCCCTTGATGTTCAATGGTGTTACCGTCACTGAATCCCCCCTCCCCCCCCCACTATCAACATCCTGGGGGTTCCCATTGAGAGAGAATCTAACCATCGCCCCCTTGATGTTCAATGGTGTTACCGTCACTGAATCCCCCCCTCACCCCCCCACTATCAACATCCTGGGGGTTCCCATTGAGAGAGAATCTAACCATCGCCCCCTTGATGTTCAATGGTGTTACCGTCACTGAATCCCCCCTCCCCCTCCCCCACTATCAACATCCTGGGGGTTCCCATTGAGAGAGAATCTAACGATCGCCCCCTTGACGTTCAATGGTGTTACCGTCACTGAATCCCCCCTCCCACCCCCACTATCAACATCCTGGGGGTTCCCATTGAGAGAGAATCTAACGATCGCCCCCTTGACGTTCAATGGTGTTACCGTCACTGAATCCCCCCTCCCCCCCCCCAACAATCAACATCCTGGGGGTTCCCATTGAGAGAGAATCTAACCATCGCCCCCTTGATGTTCAATGGTGTTACCATCACTGAATCCCCCCCTCCCCCCCACTATCAACATCCTGGGGGTTCCCATTGAGAGAGAATCTAACCATCGCCCCCTTGATCTTCAATGGTGTTACCGTCACTGAATCCCCCCCCTCCCCCCCACTATCAACATCCTGGGGGTTCCCATTGAGAGAGAATCTAACCATCGTCCCCTTGACGTTCAATGGTGTTACCGTCACTGAATCCCCCCTCCCCCCACTATCAACATCCTGGGGGTTCACATTGAGAGAGAATCTAACCATCGCCCCCTTGACGTTCAATGGTGTTACCGTCACTGAATCCCCCCTCCCCCCACTATCAACATCCTGGGGGTTCACATTGAGAGAGAATCTAACCATCGCCCCCTTGACGTTCAATGGTGTTACCGTCACTGAATCCCCCCTCCCCCCCTCCACTATCAACATCCTGGGGGTTCCCATTGAGAGAGAATCTAAACATCGCCCCCTTGACGTTCAATGGCGTTACCGTCACTGAATCCCCCCCTCCCCACCCCCCACTATCAACATCCTGGGGGTTCCCATTGAGAGAGAATCTAACTATCGCCCCCTTGATGTTCAATGGTGTTACCCTCACTGAATCCCCCCTCCCCCCCCCCCACCCCACTATCAACATCCTGGGGGTTCCCATTGAGAGAGAATCTAACCATCACCCCCTTGATGTTCAATGGTGTTACCGTCACTGAATCCCCCCGACCCCACTATCAACATCCTGGGGGTCCCATTGAGAGAGAATCGAACCATCGCCCCATTGATGTTCAATGGTGTTACCGTCACTGATTCCCCCCCTCCCCCCGCACTATCAACATCCTGGGGGTTCCCATTGAGAGAGAATCTAACCAACAAGCCCTTGACGTTCAATGGTGTTACCGTCACTGAATCCCCCCCCCCCCCCCCACTATCAACATCCTGGGGGTTCCCATTGAGAGAGAATCTAACCATCGCCCCCTTGACGTTCAATGGCGTTACCGTCACTGAATCCCCCCTCCCCCCCCCCACTATCAACATCCTGGGGGTTCCCATTGAGAGAGAATCTAACCATCACCCCCTTGATGTTCAATGGTGTTACCGTCACTGAATCCCCCCCCCCCCCCCCACTATCAACATCCTGGGGGTTCCCAATGAGAGAGAATCTAACCATCGCCCCCTTGATGTTCAATGGTGTTACCGTCACTGAATCCCCCCTCCCCCCCCCCCCCCACGATCAACGTCCTGGGGGTTTCCATTGAGAGAGAATCTAACCATCGCCCCCTTGACTTTCAATGGTGATACTGTCACTGAATCCCCCCTCCACCCACTATCAACATCCTGGGGGTTCCCATTGAGAGAGAATCTAACCATCGCCCCCTTGACGTTCAATGGTGTTACCGTCACTGAATCCCCCCTCCTTCCCCCCCACTATCAACATCCTGGGGGTTCCCATTGAGAGAGAATCTAACCATCGCCCCCTTGATATTCAGTGGTGTTACCGTCACTGAATCCCCCTTCCCCCCACTATCAACATCCTGGGGGTTCCCATTGAGAGAGAATCTAACCATCGCCCTCTTGATGTTCAATGGTGCTACCGTCACTGAATCCCCCCCTCACCCCCACTATCAACATCCTGGGGGTTCCCATTGAGAGAGAATCTAACCATCGCCCCCTTGATGTTCAATGGTGTTACCGTCACTGAATCCCCCCTCCCCCCCCACTATCAACATCCTGGGGCTTCCCATTGAGAGAGAATCTAACCATCGCACCCTTGATGTTCAATGGTGTTACCCTCACTGAATCCCCCCTCCCCCTCCACTATCAACATCCTGGGGGTTCCCATTGAGAGAGAATCTAACCATCGCCCACTTGATGTTCAATGGTGTTACCCTCACTGAATCCCACCTCCCCCCCCCCCCCACCCCACTATCAACATCCTGGGGGTTCCCATTGAGAGAGAATCTAACCATCACCCCCTTGATGTTCAATGGTGTTACCGTCACTGAATCCCCCCTCCCCCCCCCACTATCAACGTCCTGGGGGTTCCCATTGAGAGAGAATCTAACCTTCGCCCCCTTGACGTTCAATGGTGTTACCGTCACTGAATCCCCCTCCCTCCCAACTATCAACATCCTGGGGGTTCCCATTGAGAGAGAATCTAACCATTGCCCCCTTGATGTTCAATGATGTTACCATCACTGAATCCCCCCTCCCCCCACTATCAACATCCTGGGGGTTCCCATTCAGAGAGAATCTAACCATCGCCCCCTTGATGTTCAATGGTGTTACCGTCACTGAATCTCCACTCCCTCCCAACTATCAACATCCTGGGGGTTCCCATTGAGAGAGAATCTTACCATCGCCCCCTTGACGTTCAATGGTGTTACCGTCACTGAATCCCCCCTCCCCCCCCACTATCAACGTCCTGGGGGTTCCCATTGAGAGAGAATCTAACCATCGCCCCCATGACGTTCAATGGTGTTACCGTCACTGAATCCCCCCTCCCCCCACTATCAACATCCTGGGCGTTCCCGTTGAGAGAGAATCTCACCATCGCCCCCTTGACATTCAATGGTGTTACCGTCACAGAATCCCCCCTCCCCCTCCACTATCAACATCCTGGGGGTTCCCGTTGAGAGAGAATCTAATCATCGCCCCCTTGATGTTCAATGGTGTTACCGTCACTGAATCCCCCCTCCCCCTCCACTATCAACATCCTGGGGGTTCCCATTGAGAGAGAATCTAACCATCGCCCCCTTGACGTTCAATGGTGTTACCGTCACTGAATCCCCCTCCCTCCCAACTATCAACATCCTGGGGGTTCCCATTGAGAGAGAATCTAATCATCGCCCCCTTGATGTTCAATGGTGTTACCGTCACTGAATCCACCCCCCCCCCCCCACTATCAACATCCTGGGGGTTCCCATTGAGAGAGAATCTAACCATCGCCCCCTTGACGTTCAATGGTGTTACCGTCACTGAATCCCCCCCTCCCCCCCCACTATCAACATCCTGGGGGTTCCCATTGAGAGAGAATCTAACCATCGCCCCCTTGATGTTCAATGGTGTTACCGTCACTGAATCCCCCCTCCCTCCCAACTATCAACATCCTGGGGGTTCCCATTGAGGGAGAATCTAACCATCGCCCCCTTGACGTTCAATGGTGTTACCGTCACTGAATCCCCCCTCCACCCACTATCAACATCCTGGGTGTTACCATTGAGAGAGAATCTAACCATCGCCCCCTTGACGTTCAATGGTGTTACCGTCACTGAATCCCCCCTCCCCCCCCCCACTATCAACATCCTGGGGGTTCCCATTGAGAGAGAATCTAACCATCGCCCCCTTGATGTTCAATGGTGTTACCGTCACTGAATCCCCCCCCTCCCCCCCACTATCAACATCCTGGGGGTTCCCATTGAGAGAGAATCTAACCATCGCCCCCTTGATGTTCAATGGTGTTACCGTCACTGAATCCCCCCTCCCCCCCCCACTATCAACATCCTGGGGGTTCCCATTGAGAGAGAATCTAACCATCGCCCCCTTGATGTTCAATGGTGTTACCGTCACTGAATCCCCCCTCTCCCCCCCACTATCAACATCCTGGGGGTTCCCATTGAGAGAGAATCTAACCATCGCCCCCTTGACGTTCAATGGTGTTACCGTCACTGAATCCCCCCTCCCCCCCCCATCCCCCCTCCCCCTATATCAACATCCTGGGGGTTCCCATTGAGAGAGAATCTAACCATCACCCCCTTGATGTTCAATGGTGTTACCATCACTGAGTCCCCCCTCCCCCCCCCCCCCCACTATCAACATCCTGGGGGTTCCCATTGAGAGAGAATCTAACCATCGCCCCCTTGATGTTCAATGGTGTTACCATCACTGAGTCCCCCCTCCCCCCCCCCCCCCCACTATCAACATCCTGGGGGTTCCCATTGAGAGAGAATCTAACCATCGCCCCCTTGATGTTCAATGGTGTTACCGTCACTGAATCCCCCCCTCCCCCCCCACTATCAACATCCTGGGGGTTCCCATTGAGAGAGAATCTAACCATCGCCCCCTTGATGTTCAATGGTGTTACCGACACTGAATCCCCCCTCCCCCCCCACTATCAACATCCTGGGGGTTCCCATTGAGAGAGAATCTAACCATTGTCCCCTTGACTTACAATGGTGTTACCGTCACTGAATCCCCCCGACCCCACTATCAACATCCTGGGGGTTCCCATTGAGAGAGAATCGAACCATCGCCCCATTGATGTTCAATGGTGTTACCGTCACTGATTCCCCCCTCCCCCCCACTATCAACATCCTGGGGGTTCCCATTGAGAGAGAATCTAACCAACAAGCCCTTGACGTTCAATGGTGTTACCGTCACTGAATCCCCCCCCCCCCCCCACTATCAACATCCTGGGGGTTCCCATTGAGAGAGAATCTAACCATCGCCCCCTTGACGTTCAATGGTGTTACCGTCACTGAATCCCCCCCTCCCCCCACTATCAACATCCTGGGGGTTCCCATTGAGAGAGAATCTAACCAACAAGCCCTTGACGTTCAATGGTGTTACCGTCACTGAATCCCCCCCCCCCCCCACTATCAACATCCTGGGGGTTCCCATTGAGAGAGAATCTAACCATCGCCCCCTTGATATTCAGTGGTGTTACCGTCACTGAATCCCCCCTCCCCCCCCACTATCAACATCCTGGGGGTTCCCATTGAGAGAGAATCTAACCATCGCCCCCTTGATGTTCAATGGTGTTACCGTCACTGAATCCCCCCTCCCCCCCCCCCCCCCCCACTATCAACATCCTGGGGCTTCCCATTGAGAGAGAATCTAACCATCGCCCCCTTGATGTTCAATGGTGTTACCGTCACTGAATCCCCCCTCCACCCCCACTATCAACATCCTGGGGGTTCCAATTGAGAGAGAATCTAACCATCGCCCACTTGATGTTCAATGGTGTTACCGTCACTGAATCCCCCCCTCCACCCCCACTATCAACATCCTGGGGGTTCCAATTGAGAGAGAATCTAACCATCGCCCCCCCCTTGATGTTCAATGGTGTTACCGTCACTGAATCCCCCCTCCCCCCCCACTATCAACATCCTGGGGGTTCCCATTGAGAGAGAATCTAACCTTCGCCCCCTTGACGTTCAATGGTGTTACCGTCACTGAATCCCCCTCCCTCCCAACTATCAACATCCTGGGGGTTCCCATTGAGAGAGAATCTAACCATCGCCCCCTTGATGTTCAATGATGTTACCGTCACTGAATCCCCCCTCCCCCCACTATCAACATCCTGGGGGTTCCCATTCAGAGAGAATCTAACCATCGCCCCCTTGATGTTCAATGGTGTTACCGTCACTGAATCCCCCCTCCCTCCCAACTATCAACATCCTGGGGGTTCCCATCGAGAGAGAATCTTACCATCGCCCCCTTGACGTTCAATGGTGTTACCGTCACTGAATCCCCCCTCCCCCCCCACTATCAACGTCCTGGGGGTTCCCATTGAGAGAGAATCTAACCATCGCCCCCATGACGTTCAATGGTGTTACCGTCACTGAATCCCCCCTCCCCCCACTATCAACATCCTGGGCGTTCCCGTTGAGAGAGAATCTCACCATCGCCCCCTTGACATTCAATGGTGTTACCGTCACAGAATCCCCCCTCCCCCTCCACTATCAACATCCTGGGGGTTCCCGTTGAGAGAGAATCTAATCATCGCCCCCTTGATGTTCAATGGTGTTCCCGTCACTGAATCCCCCCTCCCCCCCCCCCCCCACTATCAACATCCTCGGGGTTCCGATTGAGAGAGAATCTAACCATCGCCCCCTTGACGTTCAATGGTGTTACGGTCACTGAATCCCCCCTCCCCCTCCACTATCAACATCCTGGGGGTTCCCATTGTGAGAGAATCTAACCATCGCCCCCCTGACGTTCAATGGTGTTACCGTCACTGAATCCCCCTCCCTCCCCAACTATCAACATCCTGGGGGTTCCCATTGAGAGAGAATCTAACCATCGCCCCCTTGATGTTCAATGGTGTTACCGTCACTGAATCCCCCTCCCTCCCAACTATCAACATCCTGGGGGTTCCCATTGAGAGAGAATCTAACCATCGCCCCCTTGACGTTCAATGGTGTTACCGTCACTGAATCCCCCCTCCACCCACTATCAACATCCTGGGTGTTACCATTGAGAGAGAATCTAACCATCGCCCCCTTGACGTTCAATGGTGTTACCGTCACTGAATCCCCCCTCCCCCCCCCACTATCAACATCCTGGGGGTTCCCATTGAGAGAGAATCTAACCATCGCCCCCTTGATGTTCAATGGTGTTACCGTCACTGAATCCCCCCCCTCCCCCCCACTATCAACATCCTGGGGGTTCCCATTGAGAGAGAATCTAACCATCGCCCCCTTGATGTTCAATGGTGTTACCGTCACTGAATCCCCCCTCCCCCCCCCACTATCAACATCCTGGGGGTTCCCATTGAGAGAGAATCTAACCATCGCCCCCTTGATGTTCAATGGTGTTACCGTCACTGAATCCCCCCTCTCCCCCCCACTATCAACATCCTGGGGGTTCCCATTGAGAGAGAATCTAACCATCGCCCCCTTGACGTTCAATGGTGTTACCGTCACTGAATCCCCCCTCCCCCCCCCCTCCCCCCTCCCCCTATATCAACATCCTGGGGGTTCCCATTGAGAGAGAATCTAACCATCACCCCTTGATGTTCAATGGTGTTTCCGTCACTGAATCCCCCCTCCCCCCCACCACTATCAACATTTTGGGGGTTCCCATTGAGAGAGAATCTAACCATCGCCCCCTTGACGTTCAATGGTGTTACCATCACTGAGTCCCCCCTCCCCCCCCCCCCCCCCACTATCAACATCCTGGGGGTTCCCATTGAGAGAGAATCTAACCATCGCCCCCTTGATGTTCAATGGTGTTACCGTCACTGAATCCCCCCTCCCCCCACTATCAACATCCTGGGGGTTCCCATTGAGAGAGAATCTAAGCATCGCCCCCCTTGATGTTCAATGGTGTTACCGTCACTGAATCCCCCCTCCCCCCCACTATCAACATCCTGGGGGTTCCCATTGAGAGAGAATCTAACCATCGCCCCCTTGATGTTCAATCGTGTTACTGTCACTGAATCCCCCCCTCCCCCCCACTATCAACATCCTGGGGGTTCCCATTGAGAGAGAATCTAACCATCGCCCCCTTGATGTTCAATGGTGTTACCGTCACTGAATCCCCCCGACCCCACTATCAACATCCTGGGGGTTCCCATTGAGAGAGAATCTAACCATCGCCCCCTTGATGTTCAATGGTGTTACCGTCACTGAATCCCCCCCTCCCCCCCCACTATCAACATCCTGGGGGTTCCCATTGAGAGAGAATCTAACCATCGCCCCCTTGATGTTCAATGGTGTTACCGACACTGAATCCCCCCTCCCCCCCCACTATCAACATCCTGGGGGTTCCCATTGAGAGAGAATCTAACCATTGTCCCCTTGACTTACAATGGTGTTACCGTCACTGAATCCCCCCGACCCCACTATCAACATCCTGGGGGTTCCCATTGAGAGAGAATCGAACCATCGCCCCATTGATGTTCAATGGTGTTACCGTCACTGATTCCCCCCTCCCCCCCACTATCAACATCCTGGGGGTTCCCATTGAGAGAGAATCTAACCAACAAGCCCTTGACGTTCAATGGTGTTACCGTCACTGAATCCCCCCCCCCCCCCCCCATTATCAACATCCTGGGGGTTCCCATTGAGAGAGAATCTAACCATCGCCCCCTTGACGTTCAATGGTGTTACCGTCACTGAATCCCCCCCTCCCCCCACTATCAACATCCTGGGGGTTCCCATTGAGAGAGAATCTAACCAACAAGCCCTTGACGTTCAATGGTGTTACCGTCACTGAATCCCCCCCCCCCCCCCCACTATCAACATCCTGGGGGTTCCCATTGAGAGAGAATCTAACCATCGCCCCCTTGATATTCAGTGGTGTTACCGTCACTGAATCCCCCTCCCCCCCCTCCCCCCCCCCCCCCCCCACTATCAACATCCTGGGGTTCCCATTGAGAGAGAATCTAACCATCGCCCCCTTGATGTTCAATGGTGTTACCGTCACTGAATCCCCCCTCCCCCCCCCCGCCACTATCAACATCCTGGGGGTTCCCATTGAGAGAGAATCTAACCATCGCCCCCTTGACGTTCAATGGTGTTACCGTCACTGAATCCCCCCTCCCACCCCACTATCAACATCCTGGGGGTTCCCATTGAGAGAGAATCTTACCATCGCCCCCTTGACGTTCAATGGTGTTACCGTCACTGAATCCCCCCTCCCCCCCCACTATCAACGTCCTGGGGGTTCCCATTGAGAGAGAATCTAACCATCGCCCCCATGACGTTCAATGGTGTTACCGTCACTGAATCCCCCCTCCCCCCACTATCAACATCCTGGGCGTTCCCGTTGAGAGAGAATCTCACCATCGCCCCCTTGACATTCAATGGTGTTACCGTCACAGAATCCCCCCTCCCCCTCCACTATCAACATCCTGGGGGTTCCCGTTGAGAGAGAATCTAATCATCGCCCCCTTGATGTTCAATGGTGTTCCCGTCACTGAATCCCCCTCCCCCCCCCCCACTATCAACATCCTCGGGGTTCCGATTGAGAGAGAATCTAACCATCGCCCCCTTGACGTTCAATGGTGTTACGGTCACTGAATCCCCCCTCCCCCTCCACTATCAACATCCTGGGGGTTCCCATTGAGAGAGAATCTAACCATCGCCCCCTTGATGTTCAATGGTGTTACCGTCACTGAATCCCCCCTCCCTCCCTCCCCCTCCCCCACTATCAACAACCTGGGGGTTCCCATTGAGAGAGAATCTAACCAACAAGCCCTTGACGTTCAATGGTGTTACCGTCACTGAATCCCCCCCCCCCCCCCACTATCAACATCCTGGGGGTTCCCATTGAGAGAGAATCTAACCATCGCCCCCTTGATATTCAGTGGTGTTACCGTCACTGAATCCCCCCTCCCCCCCCACTATCAACATCCTGGGGGTTCCCATTGAGAGAGAATCTAACCATCGCCCCCTTGATGTTCAATGGTGTTACCGTCACTGAATCCCCCCTCCCCCCCCCCCCCCCCCACTATCAACATCCTGGGGCTTCCCATTGAGAGAGAATCTAACCATCGCCCCCTTGATGTTCAATGGTGTTACCGTCACTGAATCCCCCCTCCACCCCCACTATCAACATCCTGGGGGTTCCAATTGAGAGAGAATCTAACCATCGCCCACTTGATGTTCAATGGTGTTACCGTCACTGAATCCCCCCCTCCACCCCCACTATCAACATCCTGGGGGTTCCAATTGAGAGAGAATCTAACCATCGCCCCCCCCTTGATGTTCAATGGTGTTACCGTCACTGAATCCCCCCTCCCCCCCCACTATCAACATCCTGGGGGTTCCCATTGAGAGAGAATCTAACCTTCGCCCCCTTGACGTTCAATGGTGTTACCGTCACTGAATCCCCCTCCCTCCCAACTATCAACATCCTGGGGGTTCCCATTGAGAGAGAATCTAACCATCGCCCCCTTGATGTTCAATGATGTTACCGTCACTGAATCCCCCCTCCCCCCACTATCAACATCCTGGGGGTTCCCATTGAGAGAGAATCTAACCATCGCCCCCTTGATGTTCAATGGTGTTACCGTCACTGAATCCCCCCTCCCCCCCCCACTATCAACATCCTGGGGGTTCCCATTGAGAGAGAATCTAACCATCGCCCCCTTGATGTTCAATGGTGTTACCGTCACTGAATCCCCCCCTCACCCCCCCACTATCAACATCCTGGGGGTTCCCATTGAGAGAGAATCTAACCATCACCCCCTTGATGTTCAATGGTGTTACCGTCACTGAATCCCCCCTCCCCCTCCCCCACTATCAACATCCTGGGGGTTCCCATTGAGAGAGAATCTAACGATCGCCCCCTTGACGTTCAATGGTGTTACCGTCACTGAATCCCCCCTCCCACCCCCACTATCAACATCCTGGGGGTTCCCATTGAGAGAGAATCTAACGATCGCCCCCTTGACGTTCAATGGTGTTACCGTCACTGAATCCCCCCTCCCCCCCCCCAACAATCAACATCCTGGGGGTTCCCATTGAGAGAGAATCTAACCATCGCCCCCTTGATGTTCAATGGTGTTACCATCACTGAATCCCCCCCTCCCCCCCACTATCAACATCCTGGGGGTTCCCATTGAGAGAGAATCTAACCATCGCCCCCTTGATCTTCAATGGTGTTACCGTCACTGAATCCCCCCCCTCCCCCCCACTATCAACATCCTGGGGGTTCCCATTGAGTGAGAATCTAACCATCGTCCCCTTGACGTTCAATGGTGTTACCGTCACTGAATCCCCCCTCCCCCCACTATCAACATCCTGGGGGTTCACATTGAGAGAGAATCTAACCATCGCCCCCTTGACGTTCAATGGTGTTACCGTCACTGAATCCCCCCTCCCCCCACTATCAACATCCTGGGGGTTCACATTGAGAGAGAATCTAACCATCGCCCCCTTGACGTTCAATGGTGTTACCGTCACTGAATCCCCCCTCCCCCCCTCCACTATCAACATCCTGGGGGTTCCCATTGAGTACCGTCACTGAATCCCCCCCTCCCCACCCCCCACTATCAACATCCTGGGGTTCCCATTGAGAGAGAATCTAACTATCGCCCCCTTGATGTTCAATGGTGTTACCGTCACTGAATCCCCCCTCCCCCCCCCCCACCCCACTATCAACATCCTGGGGGTTCCCATTGAGAGAGAATCTAACCATCACCCCCTTGATGTTCAATGGTGTTACCGTCACTGAATCCCCCGACCCCACTATCAACATCCTGGGGTCCCATTGAGAGAGAATCGAACCATCGCCCCATTGATGTTCAATGGTGTTACCGTCACTGATTCCCCCCCTCCCCCCGCACTATCAACATCCTGGGGGTTCCCATTGAGAGAGAATCTAACCAACAAGCCCTTGATGTTCAATGGTGTTACCGTCACTGAATCCCCCCCCCCCCCCCCACTATCAACATCCTGGGGGTTCCCATTGAGAGAGAATCTAACCATCGCCCCCTTGACGTTCAATGGCGTTACCGTCACTGAATCCCCCCTCCCCACCCCCACTATCAACATCCTGGGGGTTCCATTGAGAGAGAATCTAACCATCACCCCCTTGATGTTCAATGGTGTTACCGTCACTGAATCCCCCCCCCCCCCCCACTATCAACATCCTGGGGTTCCCAATGAGAGAGAATCTAACCATCGCCCCCTTGATGTTCAATGGTGTTACCGTCACTGAATCCCCCCTCCCCCCCCCCCCCACGATCAACGTCCTGGGGGTTTCCATTGAGAGAGAATCTAACCATCGCCCCCTTGACTTTCAATGGTGATACTGTCACTGAATCCCCCCTCCACCCACTATCAACATCCTGGGGGTTCCCATTGAGAGAGAATCTAACCATCGCCCCCTTGACGTTCAATGGTGTTACCGTCACTGAATCCCCCCTCCCACCCCACTATCAACATCCTGGGGGTTCCCATTGAGAGAGAATCTTACCATCGCCCCCTTGACGTTCAATGGTGTTACCGTCACTGAATCCCCCCTCCCCCCCCACTATCAACGTCCTGGGGGTTCCCATTGAGAGAGAATCTAACCATCGCCCCCATGACGTTCAATGGTGTTACCGTCACTGAATCCCCCCCTCCCCCCACTATCAACATCCTGGGCGTTCCCGTTGAGAGAGAATCTCACCATCGCCCCCTTGACATTCAATGGTGTTACCGTCACAGAATCCCCCCTCCCCCTCCACTATCAACATCCTGGGGGTTCCCGTTGAGAGAGAATCTAATCATCGCCCCCTTGATGTTCAATGGTGTTCCCGTCACTGAATCCCCCCTCCCCCCCCCCCACTATCAACATCCTCGGGGTTCCGATTGAGAGAGAATCTAACCATCGCCCCCTTGACGTTCAATGGTGTTACGGTCACTGAATCCCCCCTCCCCTCCACTATCAACATCCTGGGGTTCCCATTGAGAGAGAATCTAACCATCGCCCCCTTGACGTTCAATGGTGTTACCGTCACTGAATCCCCCTCCCTCCCAACTATCAACATCCTGGGGGTTCCCATTGAGAGAGAATCTAACCATCGCCCCCTTGATGTTCAATGGTGTTACCGTCACTGAATCCCCCTCCCTCCCAACTATCAACATCCTGGGGGTTCCCATTGAGAGAGAATCTAACCATCGCCCCTTGATGTTCAATGGTGTTACCGTCACTGAATCCACCCCTCCTCCCCCCACTATCAACATCCTGGGGGTTCCCATTGAGAGAGAATCTAACCATCGCCCCCCTTGACGTTCAATGGTGTTACCGTCACTGAATCCCCCCTCCCTCCCAACTATCAACATCCTGGGGGTTCCCATTGAGGGAGAATCTAACCATCGCCCCCTTGATGTTCAATGGTGTTACCGTCACTGAATCCCCCCTCCACCCACTATCAACATCCTGGGTGTTCCCATTGAGAGAGAATCTAACCATCGCCCCCTTGACGTTCAATGGTGTTACCGTCACTGAATCCCCCCTCCCCCCCCCACTATCAACATCCTGGGGGTTCCCATTGAGAGAGAATCTAACCATCGCCCCCTTGATGTTCAATGGTGTTACCGTCACTGAATCCCCCTCCCCCCCCCACTATCAACATCTGGGGGTTCCCATTGAGAGAGGATCTAACCATCACCCCCTTGATGTTCAATGGTGTTACAGTCACTGAATCCCCCCTCCCCCCACTATCAACATCCTGGGGGTTCCCATTGAGAGAGAATCTAACCATTGCCCCCTTGACGAGCAATGGTGTTACCGTCACTGAATCCCCCCCTCCCCCCCACTATCAACATCCTGGGGGTTCCCATTGAGAGAGAATCTAACCATCGCCCCCTTGATGTTCAATGGTGTTACCGTCACTGAATCCCCCCGACCCCACTATCAACATCCTGGGGGTTCCCATTGAGAGAGAATCTAACCATCGCCCCCTTGATGTTCAATGGTGTTACCGTCACTGAATCCCCCCCTCCCCCCCACTATCAACATCCTGGGGGTTCCCATTGAGAGAGAATCTAACCATCGCCCCCTTGATGTTCAATGGTGTTACCGACACTGAATCCCCCCTCCCCCCCCACTATCAACATCCTGGGGGTTCCCATTGAGCAGGAGAATCTAACCATTGTCCCCTTGACTTACAATGGTGTTACCGTCACTGAATCCCCCCGACCCCACTATCAACATCCTGGGGGTTCCCATTGAGAGAGAATCGAACCATCGCCCCATTGATGTTCAATGGTGTTACCGTCACTGATTCCCCCCTCCCCCCCACTATCAACATCCTGGGGGTTCCATTGAGAGAGAATCTAACCAACAAGCCCTTGACGTTCAATGGTGTTACCGTCACTGAATCCCCCCCCCCCCCCCACTATCAACATCCTGGGGGTTCCCATTGAGAGAGAATCTAACCATCGCCCCCTTGACGTTCAATGGTGTTACCGTCACTGAATCCCCCACTCCCCCCACTATCAACATCCTGGGGGTTCCCATTGAGAGAGAATCTAACCAACAAGCCCTTGACGTTCAATGGTGTTACCGTCACTGAATCCCCCCCCCCCCCCCCACTATCAACATCCTGGGGGTTCCCATTGAGAGAGAATCTAACCATCGCCCCCTTGATATTCAGTGGTGTTACCGTCACTGAATCCCCCCTCCCCCCCCACTATCAACATCCTGGGGGTTCCCATTGAGAGAGAATCTAACCATCGCCCCCTTGATGTTCAATGGTGTTACCGTCACTGAATCCCCCCTCCCCCCCCCCCCCCCACTATCAACATCCTGGGGCTTCCCATTGAGAGAGAATCTAACCATCGCCCCCTTGATGTTCAATGTGTTACCGTCACTGAATCCCCCCTCCACCCCACTATCAACATCCTGGGGTTTCCAATTGAGAGAGAATCTAACCATCGCCACTTGATGTTCAATGGTGTTACCGTCACTGAATCCCCCCCTCCACCCCCACTATCAACATCCTGGGGGTTCCAATTGAGAGAGAATCTAACCATCGCCCCCCCCTTGATGTTCAATGGTGTTACCGTCACTGAATCCCCCCTCCCCCCCACTATCAACATCCTGGGGGTTCCCATTGAGAGAGAATCTAACCTTCGCCCCCTTGACGTTCAATGGTG